>NC_044296.2:5588995-5645757 GCF_004027225.2 Strigops habroptila | reverse complement strand
CCCACCACCCCATGCCCCCCACCGAGTGGGTGCTCATGGATCAGAGCCGGAGCCCCCTCCTCAAAGCTCCATTTTATTTCTAAAGGGTGTTTCATGGTTGCTTTGTGATGTCGAGACACCTCGATGCCAACTTCTGGGCTCAGCCAAGGGGATGCAGATCCTTGGGTTGGGAAACCCTCCCATCCCCATGGAAAACATCCCCAAGCCTCATTATCCCTTTTCTTTGGCTCATTTCTAGCCTCGTTTTTTGCACGGTTTTTATCCAAGGTCCCATTCCACCGGGTGCAGTGCTTCGGGCTGGCGGCCCTGCCAGCACAAGAGAGAGAAAGGGAAATAACCGGCGTCGGGACTGTTCTGTTGCTGCCTTTCTTTGCTTTTAAAGTCACTTTTAAGGAGAATATTCTGGTTTTGACCAGAATTTATTTACTTTATTCCTGCATATGGCTCTTGGCCTGGGTCCCAACCAGGCAGAGGTCTGGCCCAGCTCAATTCAAAGCCAAAACGTTCAATGAAAGAGGATTTTTCTCTTTTTTGGTGTGTGTATTTTCTCCCTTTCTACACACCTCCCTTTTTTATTGCTTTTTTTCTTTTTCTTTCTAAAGCAGGTTATTCACTGGTGAAATTGTTGCTGACGGGGGGGGTGTGTGTGTGTGTGTGTAAAAATTCAGTTTAAAAAATGCCAGCAGATTTCAGTGAATTATCCTGCTTGAATTTGAAGGGATTTTAGGATTTTTTGCTGTGGCTTTTTAATTTTTTGGATTTTCTTTTTTGGCTGCAGGTTAGATATTTAAAAAATTGCAATTGCCCATTTCCCCTCTGTCTGTATTTTTTACATCAGCTCTAACATCACCTCTTCCACCCTGGATTTGTTGGAAACCAGCTCCTGAGGAGCTGCAGCCAGTGAGGATTCACCTTTGCAGCTCTTCCCCGGCTCCTGCATCCTCTACACCGGGTGCCTGGCCTCACCAGGGCCAATCATGCCCAAACTGACCCAAAACTGGTTTCTTCACATCAAAAAGGAGGATTTTTGCCTTTTTCCATGTGCATCAGCCTCACTGCTGCCAAATGGCTTCAAATCCAGCTGCGGTGCCACTGCCTTCCCCAAGCTGGATGGAGGTGCTGGAATGGGTGCACTGGGATGGAGGCACTGGGATGGAGTCTTGCCACTCAGCGTGGACACCCCATGGTCCCAAAGAGAGGAAAACTTGGCTTTGGGAGTGGGATCAGTGCCGTGACTCCTACGGCTTCCTTAGCATGGCAGCGTTGGCTCTCTGGTGCATACTGCACCCAGTGGCACCCTGATGCCAGGGGTCCCTGAAATACCCGTGTGCCAACAGAAGCAGCACCCAAGGGTGGGGGGAAAGTCAAAAATCATGCTGACCATGGCTTTGCTGGGGGTGAGGGTGGAGGAGCCTCACACCGGCTTTGGGGAGCAGGAAGTGGAAGTAGCCAGTGATGGGTGTGGTGATGTGCGCCTGGTACCCAGCAGGCCCCCCATCCAGGGTGGGTTTGGGTTGGGGTCTGGGGAGGACAATGGCAGCCGGAGGGAGCATTTAGGAATTGGAGCAAGATGGGAGGAATCATGGGAGGATTTGAATTAGTGGCTAAAGCAAAGAGAAGCACGGGGAGAGAGCAAGAGTGACCCGCTCCCACCGACGCTCCCACCATGCCAACCCGGTCCCTCCAGCAGCCTTGGAACCAGGCCTTTGCCACAGTAGGAAATAGTTTCTCTGAGGGCTGTGTTTGCCACAGGAGAAAACCAGGCTGGAATTTGGCAAGGAGAAAGTTTGAAGGAAACAGCAAAGAATTCTATTAGTTTTCCAAAAGGAGCTCCCAGTTGTGCCAGTGCGCAGAGACGCATCCCAAAGCAACGCGAACTGGAGGCGCGCGCACAGGGAACGTCGGGTGAGGGGTCCTTTCCCCGGGAAGGGTTTAGGAACTCTCATACACAGTCGCCAGCTGGGGGCTGCAGCTAAACCGAGGGCTGAGTTTAAACCAGCCCGAGCACCCGCCTTGCCGCACTCTCCAGCCGCACAACAGGCTCCGTTCCCCTTCCCCTGCCACAATTTTGCAAGGGAGGGAAAGGACTTGGATTGCTGAGCGCGCTGTAAGGAATAAGGGCTTTGAAAACAGGCTCCTAATTAAAAATGATACCACTGCTTGCTTGGTTTGAAGCATTCATTAAACTTCTTTTTCTTTTCTCTTCCCTGCTGCATTCAAATGTTGGGTGGTTTTTGTGAAATCTGGCTTTCCGTGCCATGATTCTGATTTGATTTGACTCCCCCCCCCCCCCCCCCCCCCCCTCCAGGGTCTGCTTTGAATTAGCGAAAGCCAAATCCAAGAAGCTGGAAAGGGATATTATAGAATTTTCCATGTCCTTATTATTTTTTGGTTTTTATTAGGGGGACCGGGCAGCTTGGCCGAGTGGGGAGAGAAAAACTGGCTTTAGTGGTGCTGGCGGTTGTGCGAGTGGGGGACACCCTGCCTGTAGGCTCATGGCATCCTGGAGCCAACTAGCCCATGGAGCAGACACGAAGGGATGCTGTGCTGCCCGGCTCTCCAGGGAATGTGGCAGTAGGGGGAAGGAGAAGCATCCTCATGCTGAATATCAACAGCAACCCAGTGGTGGTGGGTGATGCTGGGCTATGTGATGCCGGGGAGCAGGCACCTCCGTGGGGTCTGCCCTGGAAAGGGGGCGCTGGAGGTACACACACACACACACACACACACACACACACACACACGATGGATATTTCACTGCCCTGGTCTAGATTTCGCTTGTAAACCCCAAATTAGTGCGGGAGGAGGGGCTGGCAGTGGCGTGGTCACAGGCTGTGGAGGGACGAGTCGCCCTCTTTAGCACCTCGCAACCGTGCCTCAGTTTTCCCGCTGCACAGCATGCCAGGGATGGGCATGGGGTCGTTCAGATGCCGGTTCGCTCCCTGTGTTGCAGTCGGGGATGTCAGAGCGGGGCCTGCAGAGCCACCACCAGCGCTCGGCGGCCGGCATATGCTCTGCCCGGCCCAGCACCAGCCTGGCAGCAGCACCGGGGCTGGGAGGGTGACAACTGGACCTTGTGTCCCTGCCCGCGGCTGCTGCGCTGCTGACTCAATTGTTTTACACGGAAAACACAGGGCTCCCGGCGCTTCTCTCGGCCGCTCTGCAGCGAGCAACAGGAAAGTATTTTTTAAGGCAACTGCTTGGCTTCTTTTTGGCCTTTTTTTCTTTTTTCCACCCTTTTTTCACCCTGTTATCCCCTCTTTTTTTGTTCCTTCCCACCCCCATCTCCTTTTTTCATTTTTCCTCTTTTTCCTTTTTTCCCCTTCCCCCCTTTTTTCTTTTGTTTTTTCCCTTTTCCCCTTCTTTCTTTTTTCTTTCCTTCCTCCCCTTTTTTCATTCCCCTCATTTTCCCCTTTTTTCTTTTCTCCCCAATTTTCCCTTTTCTCCCTTTTTCTTTTTTCCTTTTTTTCTTTTTTCCCTTTTCCCCCTTTTTTCTTTTTCCCCCAATATTCCCTTTTCCCCCTTTTTTTCTCTTTTTTTCCTTTCTTTATTTACCCCTCTTTTTCCTTCCACCCATTTCCCCCTTTTTCTCTTTTTCCTTTTTGTTTTTCTCTTCTTTCCTATTTTCCCATTTTTTCCTTTTTTCCTTTCCTTTTTTCCCCTTCTTATTTTTTCTCTTTCCCCTTTCTTCCTTCCCCCTTTTTTCTTTTTTCTTTTTTCTCCTTTTTTCTTCTTTTTTCTCTTTTCATCCCCTTCTCCTCCCCCTTTAACCTTGTTTCCCTTTTTCTTTCTTTTTTCTTTCCCCTCCCCCCCTTTCTCCCCTTTTTACCCCCTGTATGTGTTTCCTGGGTCTCTTGCCTTGGTGGCTGTGTTTACCCAAGTGGCACCATGTTTGTCACCGGGCCTGGCTTGCTCTGGTGTGTAAATATGGGGCAGGAGCCATGTGACAGCACCATCAAACACCTTCCAGCTCTCAGGGCTGGGGCTGTTTCCTCCCCTAGCTGCTGCTGCCCAGACCTCCAGCAGTTTTGGGGTCTAGAAGGGGCTCAGTGGTCGCCTGCTGCAGCCGGAGGCAGGATCTGTCCCTGTTCTCCCATTCCCATGGAGCCACAGAAGAATCATCGCCCCCCTGCATTACGAGTGGGGAAACTGAGGCACGGCTCTGTGCTGGCAATCAGCCATCAGTGGCAGTTGGAGCAGATCAAACCCGCGGGGGAGGATTTTCCTGCTGGATCCTGCACCCTTTTTTAAACAACGTTTCTGTGCCTTTCGGGTTAAGGCCCAGTGCTGAGGCACGGGTTCGTGCACCCACTTACACGGCTGGGACATGGGTTGAAGCTGTGGCTGCCCCATCCCTGGCAGTGTTCAAGGCCAGGTTGGGCACAGGGGCTTGCTCTAGTGGAAGGTGTCCCTGCCCGTGGCAGGGGGTTGGAACTGGAGGAGCTTTAAGGTCCTTTCCAGCCCAAACCAGTCTGGGATTCTCTGATTCTATGGGGTGCTGCATGGGCAGGCTCCATTACAGGAGCATCCCTGAGGTCGGGGCACTGGGCAAGGCTCCAGCCCCAGCATACAAGCAGGGAAACTGTGTCACGGAACCAGGATGAGATCCACAGCCACTCACTGGTGCTCCCCACCTGCCCGGGCATCCTGGCTGTAAGCCCAGAGCAGGAAGGAGTGGGAAGGCAGCGTCACAGGCCGGGAAGCCGAGCCAAATCTCAGCCCAGTGATAATGTTTAACGCTGCTTTTTGTAGTCCACTTCCTCCGGCCTGGCAGGAATTCGGCATGTGCAGAGCCAATGGCTCCTGCAGCCGCAGCCTCCTCGTCCTGTATCCACCATGATGACTCCATCCCAACCCAGCTCCCAGGCCTGAAACAGAAAAAAGCCTCCAAATAAAGGGTGTTTTGGAAGGATGGAGGCACTCTGGGTTTCCTGGGAATTTAGGGATTCTCTGTATGGGAGTAGACCCTTGCTGCAGCCAGGCACCCTGTGAGGCTGCATCCTGTACCCCAGCACTCTGTGTGGGCTCATCCCTGATGGATACACAGGATCCATCTGTTATCTCGATTCCTGTGTGAAGGGCACAAATACACAGGAAAATCAAACCAGAGCAAACAGTGGGGCTGGGGTAGCCATTCCCCATGGCCTGTGGGCACGAAGGGAAGGTCATCAAGGAGCCCCTGGGCCCCCTGGCACTGCGCCATGTCCAGCTCAGAGGTGGGAACAGGGCTTTGGGGTGCAACACCTGGGTCCCAGACTGGCCCATAAAAGTGGGGTTCAGGTCACATCCTGCCAGCTCCAGCATGGGGCTGAGAGTCTCCAGCCTGGAGTCCCCCAACACTCCGAGCAGTGGGAAATGTGGCAGCAGTGCTGGCTCAGGGCTGCCAGAAAGCCCCACACGTCTACCCCACAGCACCATCAACCCAGCTCCAGGCTCTGAACTGGGAAGTCTGTCTTGAAACCAGTCCGACTAGAATAACTGGGAAGGCAACTGTGGTTTCTTTTCAGGAAAAAAAAAAAGAGATCTCGAAAAAGAACTGAAACTGTTTTCACTTGGGCAGAAATATTCCTAGACATTTTTCCACGTTTTGCCAGCGTGCAAGAGCATTTGCTTTTAATTTTTCAATGGAAACCCAGAGAAATGTCATTGAAAATGATGTTTTCCTTAAGAAAAAGAAGAAGAAGAAGGAAAAAAAAGGCAATTACTGCTGAAAATCCATTTTGGTAAAAACAAAGCAACTTGGTGAAGGAAAACCCTCCAAACGCGAGCCCAGCCTGTGCTGACATGGCTCCCCCCAAGCCCTTGTCCTGCCAGAGCTGTACCAGGGCGCATGGTGCCACATGTCACAGCCTGGCTGGAGGGCACTGGTGGTGATTGTCCCCTCACCTTCCACAGGGACCATCCCCACCACGTCGCTATGTCCCCACCGCATCCCCGCCATGTCCCCCCACAGCCTGCCTGCCTTTCGGAGCGGGGTGTGAAGCAAACATGAGGTGGCCTCAAACCCTCAGTCCCATGGTGCTTTTTTCGAGTGGTGATAATTAAATTCAGACTTTTTTCCTCTCAAAATGCCCTGGAAAAATCCAATCACTTTGCAAAATCAAAATAAGCATTTCCAATTAATCCTCTAACTGGAACCACATGGCTTTTAGGGAACGCGGTTGCACTCTCTGCCCAGACGCTATTTATAAACCGGTGACGACTCCGGCAATGCTGGGAGTGTGCTGGAGGCCGGAGCTGCCAGGCACTGGCTTAGGGCTGGGGGGCCACGTTGTCCCTGTCCCCACCGGCATGAAGCCACTGCTCTGCTGCCAGCACAACCACGGGTGACAACACGTGCCAACAGCCCCAGTGGCTGCAGGGATATGGGATGAGGCTTCCTCAGTTCAGCTTCCCACCTCCAGTATGGCGGGTGGTGACCCCCTTCCTGCTCCTCTCTGTAGATCAGAGGTGCCCAAACACCTCCCTTGTGGGCTGAGGCTGCACAAACTCATCACAGGCAGGGGCAGCTGCCTGGGCCTGTGGCCCTTGGGGATACTGAGACTGTGCCCAGTGACAAGGGTGTTGTGAGAGCAGTGCTGGTGTCACAGGGGGAGGACGAGGACATTAAACCCTTCCTCTGAAACACCCGCCTGGGTTTAACCGCTGTGATCCTGCAAATCCCTGGCCCTTGCTGCGCCCTGGCACTGCTCCTGCTCATACTGGTGGGAGGAACTGGCGGCACTGCTGGGCCCCTTCCCTAAATCCACCAACTCCCTTCTCCCTGGGGACAAGACCCTTGAGGTGCCCTATAGCAGGCAAGGGCACCCGGCTAAGCTCCTGCCTCTGGTCCTTGTCCCTGCCCCCCGGCGGTGGCATCTCCGTGGTCCCTCTGCGGTGGTGCTGCGGTGACGCTGGGCGGTGCCAGCTGCCGCCTGTCGAGCCCAAGGGGGGAGTATTTTTAGCCCTGTCTGGGGATTTGGGTGCTAAGCAGCCAGCACCTCACAAGCTGATTTGAGCGCTAAGCTGAAAAGCTGGGGATGTGGCCAAGGCTGGTGCAGATCCGTGCCCGGGAATGCTGAGGGGCAATAGTGCCGAGGGGCAGTGGGGTGCTGGCCCCCCTCCCGGCGCGGGGGCTGGCGTTGGGAGCAGCCGCCGTCGGCAGGGCAAGGCAGGAGCGGGAACCAGCACCGCAGCCAAAGTCAACGCAGCCGTTGCTGGTTCCCAGGCTCCATGCACTCCAGTTCCCCAGGGCCTATGCAAGTGGGGTGCTACCCCCCCCAATCCTCCTGTGTGTGCTCCTGGGCTGCTTTGGGAGCCCACAGCATCCCCTTTCCCCAGGGATGGAGCCATGGCGGGGCTGGGATTGGGTTTGGTACCACTTCAGGCACTGAACCACAACCTGGGGGACATGAGGATGCTTGGGGCCTGGTTCACCCACCCAACACCCCACCGCGAGGGCTGGAGCACCCACATCACTGGTGGGGGGAGGAATGAGGGTGCTGAGCAACTCTGGGAGCTACGGCAGAGCCAGACACTGGAGCACTGAGAGCACAATGCCTGGCCCCAGCCCAGGGTGACCCCAACTTCACACTGTGTCCCCCAACCAACTCCTCCTCACCAGCATCCCAGCCTCACTGCCTTCATCATCTCCCACCCATATCTTGCCCCCCAATTCCAGCCACCCCCTGTCTCCCATGCTATGCCCCCCATGCCCATGCTGCTGGTTGGCACATCAGGCACAGGGGGTGAGTGGCAGAGGGGACAACCTCATCCTGTCCCCCCTCATCCCCGTCCGGCTGCAGGTTGGTGGCCGCTGCTCGCAGACCCCCGTGGCCACCCCACCGTGCCCGTCGGCTGCCAGTCCTGCCTGGCACCGGCTCCTTGCCCGCTCCTGCCTGCACATGCCGCTGGCAGAGCCCTCACCCAAGCCCTGGCATGCTCAGCACCTGCCTTGCACCCCGTGCCAAGGAGCCCAGCCTGACCCTTCTCCCTGCAGCAACTTTGCCATCGGTGGCGCAGACACCAAGTCTGGCCCGGCACGGAAGCGGTTTTGCTCTTGTGCTGATGATGGATTTATTGCCTGTAGCGGGGCTCACGGCACCCAACACCCCACCGTGCCAGGGACAGGCAGCACAGAGCCAACCGGCACCACTACCGGCTCCTCTTCCCTTCCCAAGGAAGCCGGCAGTGTCTTGGGCTGTGCCTGGGCTGGTGGGTGTTTGGCAGACGGCATTCAGCGCTGTGCCTGTGCCAAGCAGCAGCTCCAAAACAGTCTTTGGTGCAGGGCTGGACCCTGCGGGTGCCTGTGGCTTCTGGGGGGTGGGGTGGGATGGGTGGGTATTGGGGTACCAGGCCTGGCTCTGGGGGAGAAAAGCCATTCTCTGGGGCTGCCAGGGGCAGGGTGAAGGGTATTTTGTATGGAGGAAGGAGGCCGCCTTGCTCGCAGCGTGGGCTCTCCAAGCCACTCGCCGTTCATTGCTTGAGCTTATTAAGAGCTAGGCTTTGTCAATAAGGCACCATGTAAAGCACATTGTTGTCTCTTAGCAACCTGAACTGGTTTGGGAAGAATTTTGTTTGTTTTTTTTCTTTTTGGAATAGAGAAAGAACGCACCAGGAACCAGCTGCGCCAGCCGGGTTCATCCGGGAGCACCACAGCTCTCCCGCACGAGTCAGCGTCGGCGCAACACAATGGCTTGGCCTCAGCTCCCCGGCACCCAGCCCCAGCTCCCAGCTAGCCAGCCCTGCTTCCAGTCACAAAACGGGAGCACTGGGAGGCTGCTGGGTCTGTGGGGTGCAATGGTGCTGGCCATGGGGATGTCACCAGGCTGTGCAGTGGTGCTGACCATGGGACGTCACTGGCTCTATCTGGGTAGTGCGCAGGGAGGTGGGGACCGTGTCCCTCATGTGAGGGTAGGAGGGACCCTTGGCCATGCCCCACGATTCTGAGCTCAGAGCCATTCTGGTCCCCTGCACATGAGGTGGTTGGGGTGCCATGGCCAAGAGCACCGGGCAGGTGGTGGCAGAGCAAATGGGACCCCAGGTCCCCTGAGCAGCACTGGGATGGGTGGGGACAGGGCACCCGGCACATCACTGCCCGGTCTATACTGGGATAAGTGGGCCCCAGTCTCACCCTCCCTGAGGTGTCGGAGCCAGTTAATGGCAAACGGCACTGGGGAGCATTAACCGAAACAGGCGGGGGGGTGAGGGAGTATAAACAAGAACAGAAGGTGAATCTGCAACTGCAGGAAGTCAGTTATTAATTCGAGTGAGACATTTTGCCCCTTGATTTCCTGTCATGCCTTTATGTAACGGTGGGGGGAGTGAGGTGATGTTGGGGTGGGGGTCCAGGGCTTAGCATCCCCCATGTTGTGCCTCTTGAGCTACTCCTCGAGCCCCCTGCATCAGCCCTGTGTGGTGTGATGGGGACATAGGGGACCCCAAGTGCACCCTGTGCCTTCCCCACGGGATCTACCCCCCCCTCCATTCCCAGCCTGGCCCCTCCTGTGGGCTGTCATCCCCTTGGGAACATGGGCCTTGTGTCCTTGCATCACCTCCTGTCCCCTGAGGACCGGGGCTGGCAGACCCCATATCCCCAACGTGGTGCTGGTGTGCAAATATGGGTGCGTTTGTGCACAGACGCGTTTGCACATGTGGATGCGAGCACATGTGTGGGCACATGCACACATGTCAGTGTGTGGGCACGCATGTTTGCAGGCATGTTGCTCTGTGTGTATGTGTATCCCAGCAGAGGCCACAGGCCACGCACACGCAGTCCTGTGGCAGTGACACACATGCAGCCCTTGGCGCGGTTCAGGGAGAGGGCTGAGGAGGGGGTGTGTGTGTGCACCCCTCCCCTGCCTCCCATTGGCTGAGCCCTAAATAAATAGAAGGGAATTAAATAAATAGAGGCGAGTTGGTTTATACAAGCACTGGTACAGTTTGTCCTGGACGTCGGCACGGATTAAGGAGCTGGCACGGGCCGTGGGTCATTCGCAGCTGGGCTGAGGCCCCCCAGCCACAGCCTTGCCCCCTATTTACCCACCCGGGTACTTTTTAACAGGCAGCCTTGGGGAGGGCTGTGCATGTGTGTGCACACGTGTGCAAGCACCTCCCTGCTCCAGTGCATGCAAATGGATGGGGCCTGGCTGTGCCCAAACACATTGCTACGTGTGTGCGTTGCACTGTGAATGCATCAGTGTACATTTGCGTGTGCCCCTGCACATGCGTTCATGCACATATGTGCATTGCATGCATACATATGTGTATGCATGTTTGCAAGTATGTGAGTGCCTCAATACACGCACACATGTGCTTGTGGGTGTACACGTATGTGTTTGCATGGGTGGAAGCATGCCAGCACACACATGTGTCTCTGTGTGTGGTGTGTGTATGCCTCTCTGCACAAACGTGTGTGTGTTGGGGAGGCAGGACGCTCCCAGTGCCATGGCACCCAAGGGGGAGGTGACAGTGTGTCAGGACATGGGTGCAGCTCTCCGGGGTCCCCATGGCCCCCGCACCCTGCCTCAGGCTCACAGTCACCCCGAAACCTTGACATCCCCCCGGGGCCCCCTACCCTCTGCCACAGAAGAGCCACTGCACGGCACCCACGGCGGAACACCCACTGCAGAGCACCCCTAGCACCCACTGCACAGCACCCCACAGCGGAGCACCCGCGGCACAGCACCCCACGGCGGAGCACCCCAGCACCCGCTGCATAGCACCCCACGGCTGAGCACCCCACGGTGCCACCGGGCAGTGGAGCTCCGCTGCCGTCTGGTGCCGCTGCCGGTGCCGGTGCCGTGGCCGCTCCTCTGCTGCCATCTGGTGCTCAGCCACGGGAAAGCGCCTCCTCTCTTCGGGGTGGGTTGGGACCTCTTGCTCTGGACCCAGGGTGCTGTGTGTATTGGGGCTCTTGGCTCCAGGGGGGACACCCATAGCAGCATCATCCTGAGAACTGGGCGTAAAAAAGGATTTTTCTTGTGTAAACCCTACAGACCGTGCTGCCAGGGAAGGGTTTGGTGTCATGTGATAGGATGAATGTGTAGTATATTCAAGTGATAGGACAAGAGGAAATGGCCTCAAGCTGCACCAGGGGAGGTTTAGATGGCTATTGGAACAATTCCTTGCCCAGAGGGTGCTCAGGCATTGGAACAGGCTGCCCAGGGCAGTGCTGGAGTCACCGTCCCTGCAAGTGTTCACATGCCGTGTAGATGAGGCCCTCAGTGACATGGGTTAGTGGTGGCCTTGGCAGTGCTGGGGAGCGGTTAGACTTGATGACCTTGAGGGTCTTTTCCAACCTGGTTGATTCTGTGATTCTATGATTCTACTATCCTTTGTGGGTGCTGTGATGCCGTCTGGGTACCCCTTCACCTCCTCCCTCCCTGTTGCCCCCATCTCCCTGGCCCAGGCTGTGGTTTGGGGCTGCAGGATCCTGCTTTTACCCACCAGCGCCATCCCAGTGCCCTGTGTCACTGGTGGGGCTGGTGCCACCAGGCACTCGAGCCACAAGTGGCTGCACCAGGCCCAGGCAGTTCCAGGCATCTCAACACCATTGCAGTGGTGAATGACCGGTCTGTAACCCACAGCCACAGCAGTCCCCAACAGCACCTTGTTAGGCAGATGCTGGCAGGAGGTTTTCTCCCTTCCTCCCGAGGCAGCTGAGCTTTACTGAGATGGATGCTCTCACCCTGCGCTCAATACCTGCTGACTCAGGGATTTGTATGCTCACATTGACTGATGGGCAGTAAACCGGCTGTGTCGCAGCCAGCTGAGCCCATCAAACAGTTATGTGCAGATACTTGCTCCAGCCCCTCAACGAGGAGGGTGATCAATGGGATGTCAGCAGGGATACAGGCTCCTCAGTGCTCTGCTGGGGGATGTCTCAGCAGGAGACACGGCAGAGGTATTTTTAGCCGCATAATTCACAGCTACCTACAGCCTGATTAATTTTTGTGCCCATTGGTCAATCCATCCCATGCCCTTCACCGGCTGATGGATGGATGATGGATGGATGGATGTGGTGTGCTGGGAGGGGCTGATACATCAGCTCCAGCCTTGCTCCTGTTTTATATGGGGTGATGCAAAATGCAAAATGAGATAGCCCGCCTTCTTGGGGGGGGTCACAGCTGGCTGGTGTCACCCAGCCAGACAGAATGGGCGCAGCATTAGAGCAGAATCAATGCTGGGAGCATATGTTGACTGTGGGCCAGCTCCCAGGTCAGCTGCAACTTTTGCCAGGGCACTTTCCCAGCCAGAGATCCCCAAATCATCGAAACATGGAATCATGGAATGGTTTGTGTTGGAAGGGACCTTAGAGCTCATCCAGTTCCAACCCCCTGCCACGGGCAGGGACACCTTCCACTAGAGCAGGTTGCTCCAAGCCCCTGTGTCCAACCTGGCCTTGAACACTGCCAGGGATGGGGCAGCCACAGCTTCTCTGGGAAAAGTCTGTGCCAGCGCCTCAGCACCCTCACAGGGAAGAGCTTCTGCCTCAGAGCTCATCTCCATCTCCCCTCTGGCAGGTTAAAGCCATTCCCCTTGTCCTGTCCCTACAGGCCTTTGTAGTGTAAATGGGAGCCGGGGAGAGGCTGTAGCATCCCACACCTTTCATCCCTGGTGAAACCATCTCCACTCAGTCCTGATTCAGCAAAACAGTGGGTTTTCTTACAAATAGAAGGTGTCCCTGTGCAGGGGATCATCCCTTAAGGTGATCTTAAGGTCCTTTCCAACCCAAACCACTCTGTGATTCTATGATTTTATAACAGACAGTCCCAGGAGCTACCGGCATCTCCCAGTGGTGTAGGTTAAAAGCAATTGGTTGTTGAACTTTGAGGGAAATACCAGCTGTGGGAGCAAAAAGGACCCGTCTTATTTGCGATTTGTGTCTGCTCATCTCCCCGCGCTCCCAACTCTCCCTAACTCTGTGGCAAGTGTCCCCTCCTGCCCGGGTGAGAGTCGGCACATGGGGCACATGCATTGCCGGGGCCACCCCAACACCCCCAGAGTCCCTGGGCTCCTGCCAGCCCCTCTTCCGTCTGCTGAGCATCATCAACCACCCCCAGGTCCTGGCACGACCTTCTTCCCCCACGCTGCCGGCTGCAGGGTCCGCCTCAAAGGCCCAATGTTCTGGCTCTGAAGCCCCAGCTCTGTTCGTGGTGTCAGGCAGGGCTAGGGCAGCGTGGGTGCTCTGGAGCCAAGGGGCACCACATTCCCGCTGTGGCACTGGGCACAGCCAGTGCCCTGCGCCTACAGCCTTTTGATACCGGGACCAGCAGCCACCCACAGCAGGGTAGTGCAAGGCAGGGTCTGGCCTCTTGCTCTGTTGCAGCCTTGGCGCTATGGGACGATGGTGGGTGCCATCCCTGTCTCAGGACAGGGACATCTGAGTGCACCCCCAGAGTTTGCCCTGCCTGAGTGCCCTGTGCTGCTCATGGTCAGGGCTGTTGTGCTTCAACCACAGGCTGGTGCTTGCTGGCAGGGATCCGCTGAGCCCACCTGCTTCCCAGAAATCCCGCTTGCCAGCCCGAGGGAGCTGCAGTGTCCCTTGCAAAGGGAGATGGGTTCTTGGGAGCTGCTACAAGCGCCTGGTGGAAAATTTGGAGACCCGCAGCCCCAGGCTCACAACCTCTTGCCTGGAAGCTGTGGAGGGATTCCTCTCCTTCCCAAAATCACACTGGGGGGCCTGTGCCCAAACCTGCCTTAAGTCTGGCTTAAGGCGATCTCCAGCCCCTGCCTTGAGCCAGGGTGGGTGTTGAGGGATGGGCAGACAGACATCCAGTTCCTCCCATGGGCACTGTCCCAAGGGCAGGGGCTGGCAGAGGTCTGGTGAGGCTCACACACCAGCAGGGACCTTCACAGCCAAAGGGAGATGATGTTCCCAGCAAAGTTTTCTCCAAAAAACATTCATGGGAGCAAAGCACTTGGACTGAGCTGGGGAGAGCACAGCCCAGTGTGGTCCCTGGCCAGGACCAGCAGGAAGGGATAGAAAACCAAACCCCTGATACAGGGAAACCACCAGACCAAACAAGCATGGGCAGAACCCTCACACCCTTGCTCCAAAGTCCCACTTCTGCCCCACTAGTGGCCTCCCCCACTCCAAAACCAAGCACCCCAGACCCGACCCTGGCTGCTGCTACTCACCATCCACCATGTCTTTGCCCTCACGTCGTAGTGGAGCTGCCACTTCACCGACCCCTCGGCCGTGCTCAGCACCTCCATCCACACCTGGTTACTCCAGGAGGTCCCGAGCACGATGCTCCACTCCTGGTGCCATCACAGACCCTTTCCCCCAAAGAAAAACACCACCAGAACACGGAGAGCACTTGCGGAAAAGCAGCTGGAGAGAGGCGAGGAATAATCGCTGTCTGCGAGCTGCCCTGGAGGAGGCGGGTTGGCTGCTCTTGGGTGGGCTGGTGGGTGTCACCATCACCGTTGCCATCTGCTGTCACTGTCACTGCACCCAGGGCAGCTCGGCACCCTTATGGAACAGCACCCACATTGGGGGAATGACGGGACCCCTAAGGGTGGGAAGGCGAAGGGATGCGCAGGGACTCTGAGGCTGTGGGGGTGGCTTTGGCTTTGTCTTCCCCGGGAAGGGGCTGCTATGAATATTGCCTCCAACCCACAGGTCCCTATGCCAGGGACCCTCAAAACCAGACATGCACAGACATACCCCTGTGGGGCTGATGGGCTCCCATGTCAGCCCTTCCAGTGCTGCCAGCCCATGTCCTCCCAACACACTGAGCACAGCGTGCTCAGCTGGGGGACTCTGTCCATGTCACCATCAGTCTAGATGGGCAGAATCCCCTGTGTGCGGGGCTGCATCTCCAGAGCGTGAGCAGCAGGTCAAGGGAGGGGATTCTTCCCCTCTGCTGCGCTCTGGGGAGACGCCCCCTGCAGTCCTGATCCAGCTCTGGGGCAACAGCACAAGAGAGACATGGAGCTGCTGGAGAGAGTCCAGAGGATGCCATGGAGCTGCTGTCAGGGCTGGAGGAGCTCTGCTCTGGAGCCAGGCTGAGAGAGCTGGGCTGGGGCAGCCTGGAGAAGAGAAGGCTCCTGAAGGGAGACCTTAGAGCAGCTCCAGTGCCTAAGGGGGCTACAAGAAACCTGGAGAGGGGCTTTGGACAAGGGCCTGTAGGGACAGGACAAGGGGAATGGCTTTAACCTGCCAGAGGGGAGATGGAGATGAGCTCTGAGGCAGAAGCTCTTCCCTGTGAGGGTGCTGAGGCGCTGGCACAGACTTTTCCCAGAGAAGCTGTGGCTGCCCCATCCCTGGGAGTGTTCAAGGCCAGGTTGGACACAGGGGCTTGGAGCAACCTGCTCTAGTGGAAGGTGTCCCTGCCCGTGGCAGGGGTTGAGCTGGATGAGCTCTAAGGTCCCTTCCAATCCAAACCAGCCTGGGATTCTACGATTTAGTGCCCTTCCTCCCAGTAATTGCAATTTGACTCATTGTTTGGGGGTTGTGGGCTTATCACCTTCTCTGTGTGTGGTTGAACTGCTGGTTATGGCTTCGTCATCCTCTGTTGCAGCTGGGTCCTTCCTGGTGCTGCCCAGAGCAACCCTAGAGCCTGGTCACCCATTGGGGATGCTGGTGGCAGGCAGGTGAGACCCAGGGTTTTGCTGGGAGGATGGAGGGGATGGAGGAATTTTGGGCTTTTTTTTTGCTTTGAAGGCCCAGAAGTCACAGGAGAAGCTGGTTTCATGCTGAGCTGGGATCTAGTGACATTTGGGATATTTAGACAAGAAGCTTTCCAGGATCAGAAGCACCCTGCTGGCACTGGGGGCTTACACAGCCCTGCAGACACAGCACGGAATGATTTGGGATGGGTGACATGGTTGTGTAGAGAGGGACACAGCACGAGAGGTAGGTTGCAGGAATTCAGCTCCTGGAAAGAATTAATTTCAAGGCCTGGAGATTACTTTCTGATTTTTTATTTTTTTTTTTAAATACAATTTTCTTATCCTTATTTTTGATCTTTTTGGGGAAAGAACTCAGGACCTTTAAATAAATATTCCTCCTTCCAATAAGACTTGTTTTTATCCAATTGAGGGCTTGAGGTGGAAAACAACCCCAGAGGTGAGCCATGGGAGCAGCTCTGTGTTGGGCTGCCAGGGCTGGGAGATGCTTTGGAGCGCTGGAGGATGATATGGGATCTTGGTAGGCCGCACTGAATGAGGAAAATCTTCTGTTGAAGGATTGCTGTTTGTCCTGGAAAGGACAGATTTGAAGCAGCATGTGCCTGCATGTGATGTGCTCGTGCCTGTGCACGTGTGCATGCACCAATATGTGTGCACAAGCACACGTGTGTGTATGTGTGTGCATTTGTGTGGTGCAGCATGTGCAGGCGATGCACTGACTGTGAGTGGAGGAGACATGTCCTGCTCCAAGCAGGGCTCTCCTGCCCTGGGGCTGCAGTGTTGGCAGAAGCAGGGAGGAGAAGATGCCACAAGACAGCATCCAAAAATACATTGGGGTCTGGAGAGACGTTGGTGGAGTTGGGAAGGATCTGGCAGATCCCTGGCTATGGGGAAGGGTCCTGGCAGGAGCTGGGACCCCCGTCCTCCTCTGGCAGAGATCTGACCAGCTCCAGGCCACCACTGCTTCTTGGGGGGCCAGGCCCTATCACCCTCCTGGGGTCATGAACTAGCGATCAGGGGCCAGCACACATCAAACTGGAGCACTCGAGTTCCCCAGGGCCCTGCACATGCTCCCTCGCTGCCCTGTGCCTCAGTTTCCCTTGGCATCTTTTTGTCCCCTGGTGTCACTGACCCCACCTTCTGCTGGTCTCTGCAGGACATGGTGATGGCGTGGCAGTGGCCCTTACTTATGCTACAGATGCACTTGGGGAACGGCTGAGGGACCTGAGGGGGTTTAGTCTGGAGAAGAGAAGGCTCGGGGGGACCTTCTTGCTCTCTACAACTGCCTGACAGGAGGATGGAGCCAGGAGGGGGCTGGTCTCTGGTCCCAAGGAACAAGGGCTGGGACAAGAGGAAATGGCCTCAAGCTGCACCAGAGGAGGTTTAAATGGAGATTAGGAACAATTCCTTGCCCAGAGCGTGCTCAGGCATTGGAACAGGCTGCCCAGGGCAGTGCTGGAGTCACCAGCACTGGAAGCGTTCACGCACCGTGTAGACGAGGCCCTCAGTGACACGGGTTAGCGGTGGCCATGGCAGTGCTGGGGAATGGCTGGACTGGATGAACTTGAGGGTCTTTTCCAACCTGATTGATTCTGTGATTCTATGATCTGAGCATCTCTTTGGAATGTGACATTTGCAGGTGGAGACAAGACCATGGACCCTTCTGGGGAGGGAGGGAGACAATTTAACTCCACCTGCTTAGACCCATATCAGAACAGGCACAGCTTGGGGCAGAGCCCCCACATGACCCCCACCCCTCCCACAGGCAGTGAGGGCACAACAGACCCCCAGGGCTGTGCAAGCCGCACAGCCCCTCCCACCTCCGTGCAGGGAGGGCAGTGTCTGTGTGTGTCCCCCCCGGTAGGACAGCACCCACCCTGGCAATGAGGGCATGCAGAACCCCTGGATCCATACGTACAGGACCGCCGCCCCCGGTTCCATACGTACAGACCCCTCCGTGGTCCATTCGGGCAGGAATCTCCCATGTTCCATTCAGGCAGACCCTCTATGTCCATACAGCAGGGGGGCCATACATCCCAGACAAACCCCTCGGGCCACCCTGATCGCGGTTTCTCCCCAGTTCCGAATGAGGTGGGGGGGTGTTGGGGGAGAGTTTGGGATCTTGGGGAGTGTGGGGGGTGTTTGGGCTGTGTTCAGGGGGTGTATGAGGGTGTTAGGGGGGTTTTAGGAGGGTATTGGGGTGTTGTGGGGGTGTTGTGGGTGTTGTGGGGGTGTGGGGGTGTTGGGTGTGGTTGGGGGGCTGTTGGTGCTCTTGTGGGTGTTGTGGGGTTGCTGGGGGTGTTTGGTGTGGTTGTGGGGGTGTTGGGGGTATTGTGGGAGTGTTGTGAGTGTTGGGTGTGGTTGGGGGTGTTGTGGGTGTTGTGGGGTGTTGTGGGTGTTGGGTGTGGTTGTGGGGGAGTTGGGTGTGGTCGTGGGGGTGTTGTGGGTGTTGTGGGGGTGTTGGGTGTGGCTGGGGGGGTGTTGGGGCGTGTAGGGGCTATTGGGGGGCGGCTCCCGGCGTCCCCTTTAAGGCGGGGGCGGTGGGGCTGACGTCAGGAGCTGTCCGCGGTGCTGGAGCAAGATGGCGGCCCGGTAGCGGTGTGGGGCGGCGGCAGCGGCTGCGAGCGGCCCCGCGCCCCCCGCCCGGCGCCATGTCGCTGCTCTGTGTGCGAGGTACCGGCGGGAGCGGGGCGCGGCGCGGGGTTGGGGGCCCGGCGCGGGGCGGGGAGGGAGTGGGCCCCGGGCTGGCGCAGAATGGGGGTGGGGGTAGGGGTGGGGGTTGGTGTCCGTGGGAACGGCTCCATTCACAGGAAACCGGCGCGTGGATTCATGAATGAACCGGCGGGGGCGCGCGCGCGGCACCGGATCCGGGGATGGGGGTGGGGAAGCGAGGGGGGGGTTTGGGCGCACGGAGGGGGCTCCCTCCGCATCCCCCCTTCTTTGTCCTCTCACATCAATCCCTCTTCATCCTCCTCCCCGCCGCATCCCTTCCACCCCCCCACAAATGCAGCTCCCCCTAACCTCCCCCGTCCATTCTCACTCATCTCTCCCCAAATACTCCCCCTGCAGACACAGCCCAAACGGCCCCCACCCTAAACAGGGGGCCTCAGACGTCCCCCAACGCATCCCCAACCCCCGTGATTCCCACCCTCCACTCCCCCAAGCATCATTTATCCCAGAGCATTTCCACATCCCCACCCTCTTACACTCCCAAACCCCCGATTTTCCCTCACCCCCTCCTGCAAACCTCTAAATATCCCCCCAAATTACACCCCCCCATTACCCGGCAGGCATTGTCCCACCTCGGTGATGCTGCGGGGGGGTTGTGAGCAGTTGGGGGGGTGCAGAGGAGGGGTGCGATAGTCTGGTGCTGGTGGGGGTCTGGTTTGAGTGGGCTGATCTTGCCATACTGGGAAGAACTCAGGGGCATCCCCATCCCCACTCCCCAGCAAGCTGAGACCTGCGCAACTCAGTGCGCAGATGGATCCTGCAGCCTCAGGCTTGGCCTTGCTGGGGGCTACTCTGGATTGAGTGGTCAATTTGGGGTAGGGAGATAAGTTTGGGAGGTCCCTTTCCCACCTCCACAAGTGGGAAACCCACCTCAACGTGGGTCCTGAGGTGGTGGGTTGGAGGTGGCAGAGTGGCAGCTGGGGACAAGGTGGGGCACAGAGTGTCACCCCAAAGCCCACCCCCCAGCCTTTCCTTGCCCCTCCTGGGGCATCAGGGCCACACACAGCCCCTGAGGGCTTTGTGCGGGGGGAAGGCATGGACCGAAGTGACCCTGAGAGGTGTGGCGTGAGTGGGGACAGGGGTGTGTGGCCAGAGTGGGGTCTGAAGGGGTGGGAGGCAGACGGACAGATGGACAGGCGGGTGGGTGGGTGTCTAGAGAGACAGATGGAGGAGATGGGCAGATGGATGGAGGGATGAGGAGACGTGAGCTGGTAGACAGAGGGGTGGGTGGATGGATGGAGGGAGAGGATGGATGGTTGGGTGGATGGATGGATGGATGGATGGATGGATGGATGGATGGAGGGGGGGTGGGGTGTGGCTGGCTGGCTGGCTATGGAGCGAGGGGGTGGTTGGAGAGCCAAGTGAGTGGGAGGATGGTCAAAGGATGGACAGGCAGAGAGAGGGGTGGACAGAGACATGGGTGGATGCACAGGCAGATGAATGGGTGAATGGACAGAGGGTTGGACAGACAGATGGGCCTGTTGCAGGATGCCTACAGCCCAACCTGGTTTTCATGCCATTGCCAGTCTGAACCCCAGCAGCTGAGCCTGCCTCAGTTTCCTCAACTGACCCCCTTTTCCTCCCCCCCTGAGAAGGATGATCACCCCAACCTGGGAAGCACCTCGAGTCTTCCAGCCTGTTGTGGGGGTACCCAGCTCCCACGAGGGTCCCACTGTCCTCAGCTCCTTGTCTGGGGGCTCAGATTGAGTTTAGCCCAAAGGTGACACCCTGGGACCTGCCACTCTTGTGCCAGCTTTGGGGGCCCATTGGTGGCTGGGAGGGCAGCACAGCCCCTTGGGGCCAGCAGCCACAGAAGGTGGCAGCAGGACTTCTCCCTGGCAGTAGATGACAGCCAGGAGAACCACGTGTTCCGTGGGTAATTGTTCCTGTCAGATCAGGTATTTTTGGAGCTTTTCCTTCCTCTGCTTCTCCCTGTTTTGTTTCGGAGGCAGCTTTGGGCTGGTGGGTGCCGCTGAGGCTGGGACAGGGGCGAGCTCCCACCTACGGGCGTACCTGTGCAGCTCCAAGCAGCACGTGCCATGGGCAGGTCCTGGTACCAGAGGTTGTATTCTAACATCATATTATTACTATTATTACGATTGTAATAATTATTAATTTACTATTAATTATTAATAATATTAATATTAATTAAATATTAAATAATATTAACCCCTCAACAACATATACCATACCATATACAATGTATAACATATAACATACGGAATATAATCATATAACATATCATATATAATATATAGTATAGAATATTTAACATAATATATATAACATAACATATACATAAAATATAAAATACAATATACAATATGTAATACATTATAATATATATCATATATCATTATATGTAATACCTAAGAATAGGTATACAATAGACATATAAAATATACTTAATATTATAACATACACTGCTTCCAGACGTTCCCGCACAGTCTCCCAGGCTCCCAACCCAATGACACAATGGGATCTTTGGGATCCCAGAGCCTTCTGCCTGGCCTCGAACCAACATCCCCCCCTCCTCGTCCATGAACTCCTCATTCCCTGAGTGAAGCCGCAGCTCCCGGAGTCCTGAGATTCCTGATTTGGCCATGGGCAAAGTGCCACCCAGTGCGTGACCGAGCCAGAGGATCCCGTTATTTCCTGAGCAGGGGGCTGAGGCTGAACCACGACCCCCCCCATCAGTGGTATCATGGGTCAGGCTTATGCCCCGTTGCCTCCCCCAAGCCTTGCGACGCCTCCGTGATCAGCACGTCTCTGAAATCAAATTACCTTGGATATCACCAGGGCTATTTTCATCCCTCCCCGGTCACGTTGGTCCTCACCCGCTGGCACCCGCAGCATTTAACCGGGTGCTGTGTCATTCCCTCCCTATATGGTCCTGTGCCCTCGCCCACCCTTACCCCAGCACTGGCAGCATTGGTACCTGGGTGCTGCCTCCTCCCCACTGCAGGCAAAACCAGGTACCCACTGGTGTAAAGCTGAGGCATCACCCAGAATCAGTGATGTTTGTTCCCTTGCTGCTGAGCAGGATCTGGCCCAGATGCAACCAGCCCCACCTCTGTGTGCAATCAGCCTGTGAGGAGGGGTCCCCAATGGGCAGGGTGGGAATGAGCCCCTCGGTGCCCCTGGGAGGACAGTTTTGGGGGAAGGGGGGGCATCCTCAGGCTGAATCTCTTCTCTCCCTCTGTCCCCACAGTTAAAAAGGCCAAGTTTGATGGGCCCCAAGGTAAGTGCCCCCAACCTACCTGCCTGCCTGGGGGGGTTTGGAGTGAGGGGCTTGGCTCTTGGGGTGGTTGGATGTGTCAGGATCAGAGGAAGGGCAGGGGGTGGCAAGGGGACCCCAGGCTCAGCCTCAGCTCTGGAGGCATCATTTGGCAAGGGGAGGTAGCACACATAGAGATGGGGGTGTCCTGGGCAGAATGGGGGTGCCCTGGGCAGGATGGAGGTGCTCGCAGCCAGGCCATCCTTGGCAGTGGTGGGATCCATCCCAGCTGGGGCTGGGGTGCTGAGGGCAGTGTGTGGGGACCCCATGGGAGGGTGGCAGTTGGGGGGTGTCTGGGGAGTCCCCTGGGGTCCACTTCACCCTCTGCTTGCTCCCATAGAGAAGTTTAACACCTACGTGACACTGAAGGTGCAAAATGTCAAGAGCACAACCATCGCAGTGCGGGGCAACCTGCCCTCCTGGGAGCAGGACTTCATGTTGTGAGTGGATAGGGGTCACTCCGGGGCCCCCACCCCTGTGCTCCCCCATGACCCCAGCCCTGGGGGGGCTCACCTGAGTCCTGCAGAGATTGGAATGGCCCCAGAGGGCTGCTGGGGAGGGGGTTACCTGACACTTCTCCCCTTCCCCAGTGAGATCAACCGGCTCGACCTGGGCCTGACGGTGGAGGTGTGGAACAAGGGGCTCATCTGGGACACCATGGTGGGGATGGTGTGGATCCCCCTCCGTACCATCCGGCAGTCCAATGAGGTAGGGGCCTAGGCATGGCCACCGCTTTCATCAGACCCTAAAGGACATGTAGCCGCCCCCTTGGTTGTCCTTCAGTGGTGGCAGAGCCTTTCCCACCCCTGCTTGGAGAGGGGTTGGGGGGCTGGGAACATGGGGTCCCTGGAAGTTCTCCTCACCCCCATTTCCACCCCACAGGAGGGCCCTGGGGAGTGGCTCACACTCGACTCCCAGGTCATCATGACCGACAATGAGATTTCGGGCACCAAGGACCCCACTTTCCACCGTATCCTCCTTGACACCCGCTTCGAGCTGCCTCTAGGTGGGTACCATGTCCAGACCCCCTCAGGGTTGGGGCTGGGGGTCTGATCCTGTAGCTCCAAAAGATGAGGGGCTGTTTTGGCAGGGGGGGATCTGTGCACCAATTGAGGTCTTTGCCCTTGCAGATATCCCTGAGGAGGAGGCTAGGTACTGGGCCAAGAAGCTGGAGCAGCTCAATGCCATGCGGGACCAGGATGATGTAAGTCAGTGCAGCGTCAGGGTGGGGTGAGGGGGCAGCGGTGCTGTAGAGGGGCAGTCCTCACCAGCCTGTCTCTCCCCAGTATGCTTTGCAGGAGGAGCAGGAAAAGCCTTTGCCTGTTCACAGCTCTCAGTGCTGTAAGTGCTGCCCTGTCCCTGACCCACTGCAGAGCCCTCCATTGCCCCATGCCCCAGGTCCCCACACTGGGGATGTGCAGGAGTGGAGTCTCTGCCTGCCTTGGGGCATTGGACCCCAACCCAAATGAGGCTCAACCTCACTCCACACCCTGTCCCCAGCCCTGTTCCCAGACTCCTGTGTCTGCTGGTGTTTCTTTGCTGTCTCCCTGCCCCACAGTGTGTGAGCCCTTCTGTGGGATTGAGTTGTAGGGGAGAAGGGCATGGGGGGGCACGGCAATGGGGCTGGTAAGGACGGCCCCCTGGGAAGCCTGGGTGAGGGGCGGCGAGGCTGGGGAGGGGGCTGCTCAGTGTGGGCACTGGCAGAGGGATCTGGGGGATTTGGGGTGCACTTCAGTGCCACCATGCCCATCTCTACACCCCATCCCCTTCCCTTCTCAGTACTGCATCACCCAGCCCCAGTCCCTGTCCCCAGACCAGCTCAGTGCTGATGTGCTCCATCCTGGGTGCTGTCCCCAACCTATCTTTGGGCACTGCCCCCAGCCTAGCTTGGTGCCACCATGCCTGGGAGATGCTGGTTTCCCCCAGCCGCCTCCTGCTGCTGCCCTGGAGCTGCCTCCATGCTTATTGTCTCTGCCCCTTTTTCTTTTTCTTTGTAGGCAACTGGAATTACTTCGGATGGGGAGAACAGCAGAGTAAGTATCCTGTCCCCTCCTCCTCTCCCAGCCTGGCAGTCCCCAGCACTCCTCACGTCTTAATGGCTCCATCTCTGCAGCAAGGTCCCACAGACATGGGGACGTGGTGGTGGCAGTAGCTGGGCTGTGCAGGCCATGGGGCAGACTTGGGGCATCCCTGGCCACAGGAGCTGTGGGGTCATCCCCTGTCCCACTCCCTGTGGCCCCTTGCAGACGATGACCCTGACAGCACAGTGGATGATCGCGACAGCGATTATCGCAGCGAGACCAGCAACAGCATCCCACCACCGTACTACACCACCTCCCAGCCCAACGCCTCTGTCCACCAGTACCCCATGAGGCACCAGCAGCAGAGCTCTCGTGATTCCTACACTGACTCCATGCAGAGCTATGAGATGGACTACTCAGACCAGCATCCCATGAGGTAGCGTTGGCGCAGCCAGCTCCCCCTGGACCTGCTCTCTCAATCCCACCCTCTAGGCAGGAGAGGCCAGCAGGTCTTGGGGTGATGATGCCAAGGATGACGCTCTCAGGGTAGTGGGTAACAGAGGGAGGGATGCTGAGGCAAGGAAGAGGGGGAGGGTCCTGGCCCCTCCGCCTTAAAAACTTGGAAGTTTTTAAGCTCTTTTGGGTCACCACCCTCCTCTGTCCTTGCTGGGCTTTGGGACCCTCAAGTCCTGGCTCTCCTTGCTGTGAGCTGTGGCCTGCCTCGGGATGCAGACGTGGCTGTAGGCAGGGTCACCAGCTCGGTGCTTTGTCCCCGCAGTCCCAGCATGTTCCCAGACCAAGGTGCCAGCCCTGTCCACCACCACAGAGCCTCCCTGCCGGTGTCCCCACGGCAGCAGGGGATGCTGGGGCACAGCGGGTGGTGGTGGTGCGGTGCCCCTGGGACCTTGCTGATCGTCTTCCTCTCCTCCCCGGCAGACGCTATGGTAGCGTCGACTCTGCCGCAAACGGGCGCAGTGACGCCGAGTCCGCTTCTGAGTCGAGCAGGCGGACCAGCCGCCAGCCTTCCCTTGAGAGCAGGCGGTCCCTAGACCTATCCGATAGGTGGGTCGCTACCTTGTTGCGTGCTGTGTGCCGTCGCAGAGTGCTGTGGTGGGTCCTTGCAGCCGTGGTGAGGCCAACACCAGTCCCGGCAAGGGCGGCCCCATGCCACTGCAGGGTCTCCCTCTCCCTGCCCCGGGCCACCTTGCAGAGGAGCAGCATTGGGGTGCTCCAGGGTGTCTCTTAGCCCCGTGGTAGCCCTTCTTGCTCCTGAGGCCCCAGTTCATGGTGCCAATGCCCCAGCATCCTGGTCCTGCTCACTGGCACAGCAACCATGTGGCAGCACTGCTGCCTGTTCCCTGTCATGCCAGCAGGAATGGGAGCTGGGACTCAAAGGAGCCTTGGGGACTCAAATGTCACCGTTTGATTCTGGTACCTCCCAGGAAGCCTTGGCTGGGCAAAAGCCTCGCACAGTAATTTGGGACCCTTGTGATGTGCCAAGCTCTGGCCAGGATCAGGCTGAGGAGATGAGGGGTTTCCAGGCATGAGCTGTGTCTCCTGCACCCCTGTGCCCCAAGTCCCCCTTCCCAAGGTACCTGGATGATGCCAGTATCTGTCCCTGTTGGGAGCAGGCTGGGCATCGCCCAGCACCCTCCTTCCTGCCATGTCCCCTGGCTCCCCACTGCCTAACCCAGATGCTCTGGGCCCCGGGTTCTGCCCGTCCCTTTTTCCCCTTGTCCCCTTCCCGCTTGCCCACCCCTGAGCCCTGGCTGCCGGTGCTGGAGACATGGTGTCGGCCTCTTCCTAGGCATGTCCCTGTCCTGTCTGCATGTTTGCTTATGTGAGCCATTCTCCATAGAGCCCCGTGGCCGCCCTGTCCCCGGCAGCCTTCTGGGACGCAGGGAACTCCTCTGTGCTGCTGCTCCCCTGGGTGCAGGCAGCTGTGAGACGGGGATGCTGGAAGGGCCAGTGGGACAGATGGGATGGTGGGAAGGGGTCTGGCCTGGCAGAAACACTGGAGTAAGGATAATGGGGTTAACGGGAGTTGATGGAGTTGAGAGAGGGTGTCCTTGGAGATGGAGTGCCTGGGAGGTGTACAGGCAGTGCTGGGGTGCCAGGGTAGAGGCTGGATGTGGGCTATGAGCAGGACAGGATATCTGGCAGAAGCACGAGTCAGAATCTGGCTGGGTGTGCAGCCTGGCTGCGCTCTGCCCCCTCCCCTGGCAGGCGTGAGCCGAGGGGACAAACCCTGATCCCCACCTTCCTACACTCAGCCCACGCACAGGCAGGAAGGTCAGATCCATGGGGGGGTAATGGCAGCCCATGGAGTCTCCTGGGTCCATGCCTTTGACTTCCAGGATGAGGAGCCCGGTGCTCACCAAGGGCTGTGCCCCGAGGGGAACCCCACATCCCTCCCACCCACAGTGCAGGGACCCCAGGGCTGTGGGGCAGCACAGGGCAGGCAAAGCTGTGGCGCAGCCCCACAGAGCCCTATTCTTGTCTGCCCTCGGCCCTGCAGCCCCACGGGGAGCAGCCATTACGCCTCGTCCGCCGAGCTGAGCCAGGGCAGCTCCCAGCTGAGCGAGGACTTTGAGAACGAGAGCCTGCGGGACTCGGAGCTGGATGAGCGGGACGGGGACTCCTACCACTCCTGCCATAGTTCCGTCAGCTACCACAAGGACTCACCCCGCTGGGAGGAGGAGGATGACCTCTACCTGGAGGATGAAGAAGAGGAGGAGGAAGAGTTCAATGAGGACTACAGCGAGAATGAGGAAGGCTACCCCAAGGAGGAGGAGGAGCTGCGGGAGCAGGGCACCTACCAAGGCCCCGAGCACGATGCCTACCCCCCACTGCAGAAACCCCCTGGGCAGCAGCAGCAACCACAGCAACCCCAGTTGGTCCCTCAGCTGAAGCCACAGCAGCAGGAAAGGAAGGAGGAGAGGAAAGAGGAGAGGAAGGAGAAGGACACCTCTGCCCCCGAGGAAATCCCAGAGGCCCTCCAGGCCCAGCGGGGTGTGGATGAAGCTCCCCTGCAAGACGCAGCTCCTGAGCCTGAGCCCCCAAAACCATCTGAGAGGTAGGAGGGAGACTTTGACCTGTAATGTACTTGTGATGGCACTGTGCCCGGTGACACCGAGGGTGCTCTGGAGGTGGTCCAGGGCTGGTGCTGCGGTGCCAAAGGGCAGTGCCAGGGACTTTCCACGGTGAATGGGAAGAGCCCACCTTGTACCACCCAGGCAAGGGGCAGCTCCTGGGGCATGCTGCCCTGGCCCATGATAAGCAGGGGCAGAGCTCAAGGCATTTGAGACTCTGCCAGGGCTGCTGGGGGGGCAGGTTTATAACCTGGGGAAAGCCTGGGGATGGGGGAAGTGGGGGCTTGGGGCTGTGATTCCTCTCCTTTGGCTCAAGCTATTGGCTCCCTGGATGGAGGGGATACCCTGGAGCTCAGCAGGAGGAAATTTCCTTAACAGGAGTCAATCCTCTCCCTAAGCCATTAGTAAAAACTCATCCAAGGCCTCTTGTGCTGTACAGATGAATTATTTGGTGATCAGGACCCTGGTATGATATGCGAATAATTCACAGATCGGTCTCTGCCTTTAATTATTGAACATGTCCATTCTTCCATGGTTTGGTGAGTGCCGCTGCTGTGCACAGAGGGGAAGTGTGATGGGCTTTTTCAGTCTTTTATTTACTTTAAATTATAGACCAGAAATGGGAAATCTCTAATTTAAAAGAATGTGTAATGAGCTTTTAAAAAAAACCCCAATATTTAGTGCCAAGGGCTAGCTAGAGTCCTGGTGAAGGTGGCCATGAACTAAGGTTCATGTCTGCCTGCGGTGCCTGTTCTCTGCGCAGCGGGCTTGGGGGTCCTGTGCTGGGCATTAGTGACCATTGCTAGTGCTGGGGACCACGGATTAGTGCCGAGGACCCCAGATTAGCACTGAGAACCATAGATTAGTGCTGGGGATGACACATCAGCACAGGGCTGGGTTGGGCAGGTTTGCCTCCTGAGCTCCCCACAGCCTGATTCCAGACTGGTTCTGGGCATGCAGTGTCATCTCATGCCAGGCTCTCCAGGAGGCTGGTACGTATGGAGAATTTGTTTTCTTTTCCTCCATGTCTTGATTTTGCAAGAGAGGAGGAAAAAACCCAACCCCACCACAACCAGCATGTCCAGGCCGACAGGTCCCCTATGCTCTGAGTCACAGGGGTGTTGAGAGCTCTTAACCCAGGAGTTCCCAGAGTGGTGGGAAGAGGCCAGAGGACATCCTGCTGGGAAGAGGAGAGGCAAAGGATGTTTAATCCATGTGCTTGTGCCACCCTGACCTGGAGAGATCCCTCTGTGTCCCTTGGGTGCCCAGGGCAGAGTCTCCCAATGGAGGGAGAACTTCTGGCTTCTCCCCATCGCTCTGCCTTGACGGTGCTGCCCTTTGCAGTGGGACTTGCTGTCTTTATAGAGCCCTTCCTGGTAGTGGTTTTTTTTGCCATGGTCACACTGCCTCCAGGACCATCAGGATCCCCAAATTGCATCCTCAGTCCTGCCCGGGCTGACTTCCTGCTCTCCTGTGCCATGCTGGGGGGTGAGCAAGGTGTGTGTGCTTGCAGGGAGCAGGCAGAGGTGGAGGTGCAGGATCCCAAAGCACGAGCCAAAGCCAACTGGCTGAGAGCCTTCAACAAGGTCTGCATGCAGCTGCAGGAGGTGAGCAATGCTGTGGCTGACCACTGCCGGGTCCCAGCACCAGCCACGTGCTGGGCATCTTCCAGACACGTGCGATCCCCTGGACACCCCACACCCTGAGGGCAGTGGGGACCTGTGGGAGCCCCACGAGGGGCAGGGTGTGCTGAGGACCTTCCCCTGGTGTGTGCTGCATGCGGTGCGCTGGTGCGAGCCCCTCGCCTTCTCCCATGTACTGAGCTGACAATTATTTGTTCTGTTTTTAGACTCCATCCTCCATCTTTTCTTTTTTGTTTTGGCTCTGGATTTGCCCCCTGGGGCTTCGATCCCCCTCCCCACCGCTTCTCTTTTCAGTTGTCCACCACCATGGCCCTTGCACCCGCGTCTCCCCTTCCTGCAGGGAAGGGGTATAGCCTGCCTGCAGGTAAGCATGTCCAATGGAATGATCCAGCCTTCCCCATGTGTGCGTGTGCGCTTGTGTGTGCCAAGGATCGCCCCACGAGGGAGGTAAAATTGGCTCTTTCCTCCCTTCTCCCTGCAAATAATCCACTCCTTGCAAGGAAGGTGGCACCGTGGGATGGTCCCTGCACACATCCCATCCCTGGTGTGCTCCGGCTTTTTCTGGCAGTTCTCTCCAACTGGTTGTGGGTCTGTGTGGACCTGCTGGGCCTTCCCAATGCTCCCCTCTCCCAAACCCCCAAATTTTGCATGGTGCAGCCATCCCCACTGCTTTGCCAACCTGAGCTCCTCTGCTGAAGCCTGCCCAGCTCACCCTCTTGGAGATATTTTATTCCCAGTGCAAGCTCTTGGCTGGAAAGAGCACCATCAGTTGAGGAACACACTTTTCTCTGCCCACACTGTAAACCCTTTACATGCTTCCCATGCAAGGGGAGCCCTGGGGAGGGCACCGAGGGCTTAGTGCTGTGCCCGTGACGGCTGCTCTGTGTCTTGCAGGCCCGTGGGGATGGTGATGGAGAAGCTAAATCCCTGTGGTTCAAAGGCGGGTGAGTATGTGGGGAAGTTGGTATTTTGTGCTCCCACCCCTTCTGGGTCTCGTGGGTTGCTCTCCCCTCCTCATTAGGATGTGATTAATGAACTTGTCATGGGGCTGGCATGGGGAAGTGTTGCTGAGCTCTGGGCATGCCAGGGCCCAGAGTTTTGGGCTGAATGCTGGTCACTCGGTACTTTTGGAGGAGCCAGCAGAGATGCCACCGCTCCGTGTCCCCAAGAGCTGCTGCTGAGGGGGAGAGTGAGGAGGTGAGTGTGTCGAGATGGGACTGAGCTGGGGCGGTGGCTCCAACTTCTCTCCTGCCATCTGTGCCTAGAGTGGTGCCATAGGGAGCCCTGAACCTCTCACCTGGACAGGCTGTGGGTTTGCCCCATTTTGTCATCGTGGGCAGCCCTGCCACTGACCCAGGCAGAACCTGGCAGGTTTTCTTGAGAACCCACCAGATCACACCAGGGTTTTCTTGTGGAGTGGCCTGGAGACTGTGCCTGAGCTGCACTACCCTGGTTCCTCTCATAGCAGAACAGCTCGGTGCTCACCTTTGGTGTCCCAGGGGGAGACCCCAGTTCTCCCGCTCCACGCTGCAAAGCTAAAGCTAACTGAGCCAAATCGTAGAACCATAGAATGGTTTCGATTTAAGGGAATTCAAAGCTTATCCAGTTCCAACCCCCTGCCACGGGCAGGGACACCTTCCACTAGAGCAGCTTGCTCCAAGCCCCTGTGTCCAACCTGGCCTTGAACACTGCCAGGGATGGGGCAGCCACAGCTTCTCTGGGCACCCTGTGCCAGTGCCTCAGCACCCTCACAGGGAAGAACTTCTGCCTAAGAGCTCATCTCAATCTCCCCTCTGGCAGCTTAAAGCCATTCCCCTTTGTGCTGTCCCTACAAACTCTTGTTCAAAGGCCCTCTCCAGGTTTCTTGTAGGTCCCTTTCAGGGGCTATTTTTTTTTCTGAATTTCACTGGCACACCACTGAAGCCAAACATCTTCACATGGGGAAAAATCACACTTTTCTGCCTCAATCCCCTTCCCCCCCAGCTTTTATCTCAGTGATTCCTGCCCTAGCCGAAGTAGTGATGGGGATGGGGGTCCCACAGGTTGGTTCCAGGCCATGCATGGGTTCTTGTGCAGTCCCAAGCAAACATGGGGCAATGGGGGGGGGAGGGGGAAGAGGAACCTTCCTGCCTCAGTTTCCCCTTCCCCGCTGACTCTCCTCTCTCTCTCACAGGCCTGGTGGCGGGCTGATCATTATAGACAGCATGCCGGACATACGCAAGCGAAAACCTATCCCCCTAGTTAGCGATTTGGTGAGGTTCCTCCTAACGCAGCACACAGCCACCGGCTTCGCTCCCGCTGCGCCCTGCTGGACTGTGTGCCCTGCTCCCAGCTGCCTCTAACATGGCTTGTGTTTTCTGTTCTCTTTCCTCCGGCCTGGCTTGGCCGTCCCTGGCGGCAGGGGGGCGGCAGTAAGGTTTCTGCGCTGCATTAACAGCATGCCCGACATTAAGCCCGGACGCAAATCTCTCCCTCTAGTCAGCGATCTGGTGAGCGTGGTCCTGAGGGGTTAAAGAGAAAGCACCTCTGGGTGCTGCTGGCCAGCCCTGCCCAGCCTCCTCCAGTTCCAACCCTACAGGGCAGGGGTGTCCCAGGCTGTTTTGGGGGTCTCCTGGCCCTGGACATCGCAGTGGGGAGCTGTGAGGATGGCACAGCTCAGCTTGCCCCACCGGAGCATGCTTCTCTTTAACGGAGCTCCAGGGCCCTGTCCTGGCACCAAACATCAGCCCAAGGCTTCCTGGGCCCCATCTCGTTTCCCTTGTTCCTTCCTGTCCCTTCTACCATCGGCTCCCCACAGCTTGGACTGTGCTGGCGCTGGGCAGATGGACCCATGTACAAGAGGAGGGCTAGCACCGGCTTTTCTGAGCTGCGCAGACCCTAAGGTCCCATCCCCACTATTGTCACACTGTGTTGCTCCAGCCTAGTCCCCGTGCTGGGGTCCCATCCACCCCCTGGGCTGTGATGCACAGGGTCACTCTGCTGTCACCCCTCTGGTGACAAGAGATGACAAATTTGGAAGCCCTTTGCACCCAGAATTAGATGCTATTTGCCTCCTTCCTCATTTCCTTACACGCCCCCAGGGTACCTCCATTCTGTCCCCACCACGCCTGCCCCCTCTCATCCCGCTGCCACCCCTTTTGCTCCCCTCACCCCAGTGCCCTCCACCCCTCAGCCCGCTCAGGCAGCCGCTGATGCTTCTGCACTGTGCTGTGTTGGTGTTGGGGTTTTGGGGTGTTGGGTTGTGGGTGGTGGTGGGGTGGGCAGAATGTAGGGGTCAGGTAGGGTCATTGCCTTTCCCTGCAGCAGGGATTTGGCAGGCTGCAGCCAGTGCTGTGGCTTGGGGTGGGAAAATCTCCAGGGACTGGTCCAGCACTGGGTGGGGGGTTGGTGTTGCCCCGATTCCCACTTGTTTCAGCAGGGAAGGGGCCAGGACTTGCTCTGCTGTGAGGTGGCTTGCACTAACAGCCTTTTATTCCTCCCTCGCTGGCCCTGGCTGCCTGCAGGCAATGGTAAGTGCCCATCACTCCGGATTGCAGCTGAACTGGGAATGCCACTGCCTGCTGAACTGGTTCCAGCCCTGCTGCATAGCGGGTTGGGGGTTTGCAGTGCTGGCAGCACTGGTAGCTGGGCTCTCCCCACTGCCAGCACTCACTGCTGTCTGGGGTGCGGGTCTGTCCCACATGTTTGATGGCCACTGGGACTCCAAAGGAGTGCACAAGGGACACCCCATGCTCTGTCAGATCTGGGAATTGTGTTTCTTTCCCACAGTCCCTGGTCCAGTCCAGGAAAGCAGGAATCACATCTGCGCTGGCCTCGAGCACCTTGAACAATGAGGAGCTGGTAGGTGCTGGGGTTAGCTGAGGTGCGGGGCAGTCGTGGTGGGAAGGCTGAGCCCTAGGCCAGAGGGGTATGTGCCATACTAGCATCCTCCTCCAGTGATGCCAGAGCAGCCAGGATGCTCATGGCTGCACCAGGGGATGGTGGTGCTTGTCCCCTGCCCTGCTTGTGTGCACCCAGTGCAGGGTGTCTTCACTCTGCTGCATGGCTCAGCTGCTATACGTGGCCTGAGCTTTTCTCCCTGTCTCTGTTCTGTCCTCACACAGAAAAACCATGTTTACAAGAAGACCCTGCAAGCCTTAGTGTACCCCATCTCCTGCACAACACCCCACAACTTTGAGGTGTGGACGGCCACCACCCCTACCTACTGCTACGAGTGCGAGGGGCTGCTGTGGGGCATTGCCCGGCAGGGCATGCGCTGTGCCGAGTGCGGCGTCAAGTGCCATGAGAAGTGTCAGGACCTGCTCAACGCTGACTGCCTGCAGAGTAAGGAGCTGCTGCCTGCAGCCTTGTCCCTTCTCACTTTAGAGAGGGAGAGCTGGACTCCTGCCTTGTGCATGGTGGAAGTGGTGAGCAGGGCAGGTCTGCCCTGGGCAGGGTGTAGACCCTTCCAGGTTTGAATTAATTCATGCCCAGTGGGCTTGGGGAGCTCTCGGCTGTCTCCTGGGTGCCACCTGCCCATCTGCCCTGTCTCACCCATGACTGTCCTCTCCCAGGAGCAGCAGAGAAGAGCTCCAAGCACGGAGCAGAGGACCGGACCCAGAATATCATCATGGTACTCAAGGACCGCATGAAGATCCGGGAGCGCAACAAGCCAGAGATATTTGAGCTGATCCAGGAGGTGTTTGGGGTCACCAAGACCACACACACACAGCAGATGAAGGCAGTGAAGCAGAGTGTCCTGGATGGCACCTCCAAATGGTCAGCCAAGATCAGCATCACAGGTAGGCACCGGTGGCACCAGGCACCATATGCTGTGGGGGACCACGGGGCTTGCTCCTTGCAGAAGGATGCTGTGTTCTCCAACCACCTCCTGCCCCTCATCCTGCAAAGCAGCTTCAGCCCCCGGGGCTGTGCCTGTGATGAGGATCTCGGTGTGATGGTGGCACTGACTGCTCTCTCTGTCTGCTCTCTCCACTGTGTGTGCCTTGTGTGGATGGGTGTGCATGCTGTGCTGCAGTTGTTTGTGCCCAGGGCCTGCAAGCAAAGGATAAGACAGGCTCCAGTGACCCCTATGTCACTGTCCAGGTTGGAAAGACAAAAAAAAGGACTAAAACTATCTATGGCAACCTCAACCCGGTCTGGGAGGAGAATTTCCATTTGTAAGTTTACCCCTGGCCCCTCCATCCCCCTTCCTGGCCACTCACAGTCGTGTTGGACTGCACTGGCTGTTGGCACATCCCTGCGGGGTGATGGGGAGTCAGCTTCATCCTGCCCCAGTTGAGGGTGGAGAGGGGCTGCTGGGCTCACTGGGAGTGCTAGTGTTGTGCCATGGAGTGTTTGGCTCCTGGCGATAGGGGCTGATCCAGGCTGTGTTGGTGGGAGGGTTGGTGCCCCCACATCTGCTCTTTCCCCCAGTTCCTGCCCAGAGCTGGGATGGTCCCTCTTGTTTAGGAAAACAGAGGCTGGGGAGAAGATGGAAAGGTTTCCCTGCTCATCCCAGGGTTTGCCCCTTCTCGCCTCCCCAGCGAGTGCCATAACTCCTCTGACCGCATCAAGGTCCGTGTCTGGGATGAGGATGACGACATCAAGTCCCGTGTCAAGCAGCGCTTCAAGAGGGAGTCTGATGACTTCCTGGGCCAGACGATCATTGAGGTCCGGACCCTGAGTGGGGAGATGGACGTCTGGTACAACCTCGGTAACTAGCTGGGGCTCTGCAGTCTGGGGGCACATGCTGCTGGCCCTGGTGTGAAGGCTATTTCAGCATATTAGCATAGGGTCTGCTGTTAAAAATGCTAAATATAGAAAGCCATTGGGATCAAGTGTTTTTCCAGGGTCATTCTCAGAACCCTTTGCTCAGGAGGTCTGGCCCTCTGCTGGGGGGAAACTGAGACACAGAGAGACCACATCTCTCTAGTGCCTGGAGATATGGCCAGATCCCTCCCTGCAATGTCTTGGTTGCATTGTACCCTGGTCTGGCTGCACTTGGAGCTGGGCATCTCTGGGCCCCAGCCCCAAAGCCCCTCTGTGCTGGGGCCGTCTGCCGCTCTTTGGGGCCAGAAGTGAGCAGAGTTGCTCTGGGAAGCCTGATGTCTTTGTCCCCCTCCATGTACCCCTGCAGACAAGCGGACAGACAAGTCGGCTGTGTCGGGAGCCATACGGCTGCACATCAGCGTGGAGATCAAAGGCGAGGAGAAGGTGGCTCCCTACCATGTACAGTACACGTGCCTGCATGAGGTGAGCAGCCCACCCCAGCCCAGGGTCTATGGTCCCCACCCCAGCGATGCCACCAGCCCTGGGGAACTCATGGGACTCATTTGTACCTCCAGAACCTGTTCCACTTTGTGACGGATTTACAAAACAACGGGGTGGTGAAGATCCCTGATGCCAAGGGGGATGACGCCTGGAAGGTGTACTTTGATGAGACAGCGCAGGAGATCGTGGATGAGTTTGCCATGCGCTATGGCGTGGAGTCCATCTACCAGGCCATGACGTGAGTTCCTTGCCCTCCATCCTGCTGTGTCAGCCTGGGGGGTGCAGGGATCACTCTCAGCATCACCCTGCTGCTGTTTGCACCCTGCCACAGGAACAGAAATGCTGCCCTAGCTCTCCCCACACCCCTTCTCCATACTTTCCCATGCATGCACCCCAGATCCTGTGCCCTTTCTTAGGGGCAGCCCCTCCATGGCCCTCACCTTCCCCCTCCCTCTGCAGGCACTTTGCCTGCCTTTCCTCCAAGTACATGTGCCCCGGGGTGCCAGCGGTGATGAGCACCCTGCTTGCCAACATCAATGCCTACTATGCACACACCACAGCGTCCACCAACGTCTCAGCCTCCGACCGCTTTGCTGCTTCCAATTTCGGGGTAAGTCCGATGGTGCGTAAACACTCCTTCCTTCTTCTCTCTCTTCTCTTGGGAGGGGGTGGGGGGCTCAAGGGTGCAAAAAGGGCCGTGCAAAACACCCCGCTCCAAAAGGCAGCCAGGCACCGGGGGGGGGTCAGCCTCTGCTTGCCCTGAAATTCATTCCACTCCCATTATTGGGGAAGGAAAAGAGCCACAACCTTTCTGGGAGAAGGTCTAAATTTGCTCCCCCCCCCAGTTGTTATGATGAAATAGTGGCTGGAGTCCACATGGGACTCCAGCGGGATGCTGGGTGGTGGGAGGGTGAAACCTTGGTGGCAAAACCACAGGGAGGTGGCAAGAAGCCATCCCTGCAGCTCGCCGGGAGTTTTGCATGACCCTGTGCATTTGGGTGTAGCCTGGGACCGCTGCAAACTTGCCTGGCTGTGCCAACACCCATGGGTGCCCAATGGGAGCCTCACGGTGAGCAGGGCGAGTTTGTGCCGGGCCCGGGTAAACCCAGGTGAGGAAGGGCTGAGCTCTCCCCCTGGCTCTCCCATGTCATCCCAGAGGCTGCAGGTCCTTGCTCTGGATGCACAAGGGTCAAGCCAGGATCAGTGCCCAGCCCTGGGTTAGACAAAGAGCTGGGTAGCCAGGGATGCAGCCTGCGTCGAGCACAGCTCTGGGAGCAGCGGCTTTGGCTCACGGGAGCTGGAGCCAGGTGAGCTGTGCCTCCAGGTCACGCAGGAGGAGGAAACCATAGAAGACTCAAAAGAAAAAGCACCTTTTCTCTAACATGGAGGGTTTAAAAAACTTGTTTCTTTCTCTTTTTTTAGAGAGCCTAAGGTTGGGTCCTTAAGTGCCCGGCCATGTCGCTTTAACCCCGAGCACCCGTCGTGTCCAGTTTTAAAGCACTGCAGCTGTTTGGTGGTTGGGACGCACGGTCTTGGCCCAGAGCCTGGCTCTGCCGAAGGTTTGCGGTTGCCAGTGCAGGCTGCGGGCTTGGCTGAGCCGTGGGCACGGGACTCGCTGCCCCATCCTGTCCCCTTGTCCTCCCCCCCAGCACTCAGGGAGCTGCCCAATGGGGCAGCCTGACCCAGCACAGCCAGTGCTGTAGGGGGGACCCAGGGCTCTCATGGGAGCTCACAGCATTGTCCAAAGCCTGCCCCAGCAGAGATGCAAAGTGAAATAAATGCCTCCCAACAGCATTTTGGGGTAGATTGGTTGCTTTGCCCTCAGCTCTGATGCCTGATCTTGCAGCCCAATGTGGGATTCGCATCCTCGTGCCCAGCACTCCCTGGACGGGAGCTGGGCTGTGCTGAATTAAAGCCACTCAGCCCCAGTGGACATCATCTACCTGGGACAGTTCCCTGCCCAGAGTCCCCGATGCAGCCTGGTTGGGTGAGCAAGGAGCCCACAGAGGTGTCCGACTCCCGGAGGCCATCCTGGCCTTGTGTCAAACCAGCTCAGCCCAGAAGATGGGCGACTGCTGCAAGAGCCCAGCTGCTTTTTCCCTGCCCTGTTTTCCTGATCTCTTTCCATGAGGCCCAAGGGCACCATCCTGCACACCCTCTCCCTGCGCCTGCCCCAGGCTTGGAGGTGTTCAAGTGGACAGGGCAGATAGAAAAGCCTGTCCCCCACCTCCGGCACCAACTACCAGTGAGAGCAAAAGGGATGTGCAGTGTCGCCTCTTGATCCTGTACCGTGCCTGGCACGGCCACACATTTGCCCTGGGGGCTGTCGACGGCTGCCAGTGAGCCCCGGCCACCAGCAAGGACGTGCTCTTCTCTGCGGGCATCCCATGCCTGCCTGCTGGGCTCTGATGAAGGAAGGAGGCAAGGAAGGACAGCAGGAAGGAGAGGGATGAGCCGGGGTGGTGTGGGCCAGGTTCAGAGGAAGCCAGGGGCAGCTGGGAGGGGGGATGGTCCCTGCCACCTTTTCCCCCCCTTACCTGGCTCTGGGGTGTTTCTCTGCAGAAGGAACGTTTCGTCAAACTCCTTGACCAGCTGCACAACTCACTGCGGATTGACCTGTCCATGTACCGGGTAAGGCACCTGCCGATCCTCAGTTTTGGCTGTTTTCTCCCCCTCTACCCACCCTGTTGAGAGTTTTGTCTTTTCTTCCCCTTTGGCAGAACAATTTCCCTGCCAGCAGCCCTGAACGGCTGCAGGATCTCAAGTCCACAGTGGATTTGCTGACCAGCATCACCTTCTTTCGGATGAAGGTATTGCTGGGGCCGTACTCACCCCATTCCCTCAGTGGGAAGCTGACCCTTGCTGGCCCAAGTTCTTCGCAAGTTTGGGGTTCTGTGGTAGCTCCTTGGTGGCTGGCTGGGGCTGTGAGTCTGCCTCCAGCACCACTCCCTCCCCACACACCTAGGTCCAGGAGCTGCAGAGCCCCCCACGAGCCAGCCAGGTAGTGAAGGACTGTGTGAAAGCCTGCCTCAACTCCACCTATGAGTACATCTTCAACAACTGCCATGAGCTGTACAGCCGCGAGTACCAGACGGACCCGGTGTGTGGGGCAGGGGGAGCTGGGATGCACTGGGATGCTGCGGGGGGACCTCATTTCCCACACTGACCTCCCCATCCCCTGCCCTTTTCCTTTGCGATGCTCCTGCTCTCTCTCCAGAGTGCTCAGCCCCATATAAAATGAGGCTCAAGCTTTGGGCAGGGTTTGAGACCCACTGCTGTGAGGCTGAGACTGGGGCAAACAAGGGGGCCTACGTGGGGGCCTCCAGGGTGTTCCCAGAGCCCTCCTGCCTCCTTGTTAGCCCTGCCACAAAATCAAGCCCCATGGGTGGGGTGACCAGAGCCTCTGCTGTGTCCCCATCACTCCAGACTAAGAAAGGTGAGGTGCCCCCCGAGGAGCAGGGCCCCAGCATCAAAAACCTGGACTTCTGGTCCAAGCTCATCACGCTGATCGTCTCCATTATCGAGGAAGACAAGAATTCCTACACGCCCTGCCTGAACCAGTGAGTAGGTGCCAGGAAAGGGGACCCTGCATTGCACGCGGGGGGATGCCCACATGGTGGCAGTGATGGCTTTAGTCTTTTGGAAGTGGGTTGTAACATCTATTCTACAGTTGGGGAAACCAAGGCAAGTGGGAGGCGCGTGGGGATGTATCTCCAAAGCGGAGGGCTGGTCCACCCTCTGTCCGCACTTTCCCCTCACCCTAGGTTCCCCCAGGAACTGAATGTGGGGAAGATCAGTGCCGAGGTGATGTGGAACCTCTTCGCTCAGGATATGAAGTACGCGATGGAGGGTGAGTCCCACCACATCTCCCTCTTACCTGGGTAGGGAGCCAGGAGCCAGGCAGGAGTTGCACTCTGCTCCCACCTCACCTGTTCCCTGGGCAAATCCATTTCACCCCCTCATCAACATGATGCCTAGCTTAAACCCCACCAAGGAGCACTTCCATCTTCACCTCATCACCCTGGCATCCCCACCACTGCCCTTGGGGCAAATACCCACCCCGCGCAGGTTTGGGGCCTGAAGCAAAACCCTTCCCCATGGCGCTCGCCTTCCCTGTGCAGAGCACGACAAGCACCGCCTGTGCAAGAGCGCGGATTACATGAACCTGCACTTCAAGGTGAAGTGGCTTTACAACGAGTATGTCACCGAGCTGCCCTCCTTCAAGAGCCGTGTGCCCGAGTACCCTGCGTGAGTGCAGCCCTTGGGGGGCAAGGGAGGGGGTGCTTGTGCTCTAGGGGCTGCTGGCCTCACTGGGGATGGATCTCTCTTCCAGCTGGTTTGAGCCCTTTGTTATCCAGTGGCTGGATGAGAATGAAGAGGTGTCGCGGGATTTCCTGCACGGAGCACTGGAGCGGGACAAGAAGGATGGGGTATGAACAGGACTGTCAGTGGGCACAGGAGCTGCAACTGGGGGTGGGTGAGGGGCTTGTCCCTCAATACCCAGTGTGTCCCAGCCAGGGCCAATGCCTCCCCTCCTGCCTCCTGCTGACACAGCCTCTTGCTCCCCCAGTTCCAGCAGACATCGGAGCATGCGCTCTTCTCTTGCTCTGTGGTGGACGTTTTCTCCCAGCTCAACCAGAGCTTCGAGATCATCAAGAAACTCGAATGCCCCGACCCCCAGATTGTTGGGCACTACATGCGACGGTTTGCCAAGGTGGGCAGCTGCCGGCCATCAGCACCCTTGGGACCTCAGTTCCAGCCGTGGCACAGGGCTCCTGGGCTCCCTTTGCCACCTCCCATCCCGCTGTGGGAAGCAGCATATGGCACAGATTGTGCCACCTCTAACGGTGATGCTCAAGCGAATATGCCATCAACAGACCCTGTGGCTCTCCCATCTTTGCTAGCACAGGAGATTAGCTAATTAATGAGTTAATTATTTAGGTTAATTAAATGCCACTGGCTCACTGCAGTGTGAGATGGGATTGGATGTAGGCTTGATGGCTGGTGCTTTCATAGCTGTGTGGGTGAAGTGTTGGGTCTGGTTTCTAGAGGCTGTGCTCATATAGCTCCTGGTGTATCCGTGGGGCCGAAGGGTCCAGGGGTTGCAGGGTGTATCCAGGCATTGGGTTGTTTCACTGCTGTGGGGCTCATGGTCTCCCTTTCTCCCTCCTTCCTCCTTGTTCCTGCTGTCTGGGTGTCTTTGTTCCTGCCCTTGCTTGGCTGCAGACCATCAGCAATGTTCTACTCCAGTATGCTGAGATCATCTCCAAGGATTTTGCTTCATACTGCTCCAAGGAGAAGGAGAAAGTGGTGATGTATCTCCCTTCTGCTTGCTACCTGCCTGGTGCTGCCAGGCAGGACTGTCCACGTATGGTGACCCCAGCCACCACCTCAGCTCCAGAGCTGGTCCCCATGGAGCAGGCCCTGCCCTTGGTCTCAGTCCCTGAAATGCTGGCAGGCAGAGCTCCATGCCACAGCTGTTCTTGTGTACCGCAGTACAGGGTGGGAGGGACTTGGTGTGGTGGGTAGCTGTTCCAGCCACATCTGTTAGTACTGACTCCCCTCTCCATCTTACCCCTCCAGCCCTGCATCCTGATGAACAACATCCAGCAGCTCCGTGTCCAGCTTGAGAAGATGTTTGAAGCCATGGGTGGGAAGGAGGTGTGTATTGGGATCTTCAGGAGGGAGCCCTATGATGAAGCTGGATCAGTCCTTTCTCCCCAGAGGCAGACCCTTCCCTGGCTCCATAGTGCTGGGAGAAGGCCTCAGTTCCTCACTCCTATATGGGATCACGCTGTCCCAGCATGTCGGACAATGGATGGGCTTCACCCTGCCCAGGGGTGCATTTGGGGTGCAGAGACCCCCCTGTGGGCTGGGTCAGGGGCTCTGATGGCTTCCCCAACATGTCCCTCTTTCAGCTGGACACAGAAGCCAGTGATATCCTTAAGGAGCTGCAGGTGAAACTCAACAATGTCCTGGATGAGTTGAGCCGAGTCTTTGCCACCAGGTACGCCCAGGCAAGAGGGTGCGGGCAGTAGGTCAAGGAGAGGTTTGGGGGTCCAGGAGCTGTGGCTGGGGCCAGGCTGGGTACTTTGCTTAGACAAGCAGGTCCTGGGCATGGCTGTAAGGATGCTGAGCTGCCTGGGTGTTGCGGTCCCCAGTTTCCAGCCGCACATCGAAGAGTGTGTGAAGCAGATGGGCGACATCCTGGGCCAGGTGAAAGGCACTGGCAACGTCCCCGCCAGCACCTGCAGCAGTGTTGCGCAGGATGCTGACAACGTCCTGCAGCCCATCATGGACCTCCTGGACAGCAAGTGAGTGTAGGGGCCAATAGGGACCCCCCACCCTTCCTGATGCCCCTGACTCGCTCCAGGAGTATGGAGGACCTGCAGGGTCAGGGTGACTGGGAAGGGGGTGACATCGGGGGTGCCGTGCTGGGACCTTCAGCCCTGTCCCCTCTCTGCAGCCTGACGCTTTTTGCCAAGATCTGTGAGAAGACAGTGCTGAAGCGGGTGCTGAAGGAGCTCTGGAAGCTGGTTATGAACACAATGGAGAAGACCATTGTCCTGCCCCCGCTCACTGACCAGACGGTGAGCAACAGGGAGGGGGACCAGGGACGGGGGACCCTGGAGCTGAGATGGGTGGCTGATTGGGGCCAGTGTGGGACATTGCTGGCCTGATGCCCTCACTGGCTGCTGGGGGGTTGGGGACTTTGGCAGCCTCCCCAGACTGACTCCTAGCTCATGGCCAGGCAAGGGATGGAGGAGAGAAAGGTCATCCTAGCGCAGCCCAGCATGCTCTTGGCTGGCTTTGCCAAAGGACCTTCCTGCCATCTCCATCATGGCACCAAGAGGGCACTGGTCCTTTCCTTTCCACCCTTTGAGCTAGGCAACATCCCATGCCATGCTCATCAGTGCTGGCTGTGAACACGGTCCCTGTGCCACGAGGTGGATCAGGAGGCTCTCGGAGTGTGGGGAGTCACCACATCTTGGCTTTGCTGTGGGGCTGGGATTGCCTGGGGAGCAGGGATTGGCTTTGCAGGGATGGGAGTGATGTGGGGATGAGGGGGCATGTCCCTGCAGCAGGACTGAACTATTCCTTCCTCATAGGCTGAGCAGGTTCTAGGGAAGCTGAGCAAAGCCCTGGTGGTCCCTCCTCAAAGGGAGGTTGCCTACAGGCTTCAGGTCTCTGTATCACATTGCTGTGTGTATCCTCCCTTGCATGTAGCCATGTACCCTGAAGCTTCCTGGGGAGGCTCTTCACTCAGGGTCAGGCAGGGAATAGTAACACTGAGGGCTCTGAGCCAACCATACATTCATCCTTGTCACTCTCAGTTGCTTCTGTCACTGTCACAAAGTTGGACTCGGGCTCTTACTTGGAGTCCCTGGAGCCACCATCCACTGTGTCACTTTTCAGGGGCTGTGGGGGTCCTTATGCTGTGTCTGTAAGGGACAGCACATTGGTGACATATCAGCCCTCAGTGGTACCACCTCACTGGCTCCTTGTCACAGCCCAGAGCCCGGCTCAGGTCAGCCCTGCATCACTCCTGGCCAGAGTCGCACACCCTTGACCAAAGGTGGCCAAATCTATCAGGAACATTTGTGTCACTCCAGTTGGCATCCCAGCCCCTGTCTCTGTCCCTCCATGGCCATGTGTGACTGTGCCATGTTCTGGAGGCAGTGAGCCCTGTGCTGAGGGTGGTGGACATGGCATGGACATGTAGATCTGTGGATTTTCATGTGGGGAGGCAGTCCTTGGAAGGGGCTGGTCCCTATGGCAGGGGACAGCTTGCACAGGGTGGCTGAGCAGGGTGCTGACTTGGGGCTACGTGTCAGAACTGAGTGTCAAGGAGGGTCCACCAGATCTCTGGAGCTGAGTCCCCCTGGGGCAGAGTCCCTGCCACAGTAAGGATGGACTAGGCAGGTTCTGGGGCCACCTCGGGGCTGTGGAGACCAGTGATGCTGATGGCAGGGCATGGGTGCCAAGTGCTGTGGCACGTCAGATGGTGTATGCCCCTGGCTCTGCTGTTCCTCTTGCCTGGTGGGGATCGGGGGGCAGCCAGGGCTGGTACCCAGCTGTGGGGCAGCTAGGGCTGGGGAGGATGGAGGAAGGGGCCGACACTCATGTCACGGTTGTTCTCTCCAATTGCTCCGCTCGCCTCTCAATGGCAGATGATTGTAAGTACGGCAGCTCCCTGTCTGTCTGTCTGTCTGTCTGCTGTGTGTCGGTCCTGGCCCCGCCGGTTCCTGTCTCGTGTGGCTGCCCGTACCCTGCCCACACCCTCCTTCGGCTCCTGACGCAGCCCACCTCTGTGGTCCCCATCCTTGTACTGCCCGCTTGACACTGGCTCCTAGTGGGCATTTGCCTGGGTTTGGGGGTGGAAAGAAAGGTTCTGGAGAGATTCAAAGGAGCTGGATGTGGGCAAGTGCAAGGGTTAGTGATGGGGTGGCAGGGCACGGGGATGGGGCAGTGCCATGTAATCAGGGACAGTCAAATCTGGGCTGATCCTGTCTTGTTTCATGCTGAGGCCACTGGAGATGTGAGCAGGCGGAGTGGTGTGTGCCTGGCAGTCAGGGTTGCTCTCCCTGACCCCTTGTGCCTCAGTTTCCCCTTGAGGCTCTGACTGGGGGTGGCTATGGTAGGGGTTGAAGGCAGAGGCTTTCCTGCCGGTGGAGAGGAGCATCTCCCTGGGACACAACAGTCCCTGGTCCGATTGCTCAGTGGTGGGTCAAGTTGCTGGCATGAGTTGTGGGACCTTTTCCTTGGCTGGGATATGGCACTGGGAGCCCGGACTCCTGGATTCCCTTCTTGGCATTGCTGCTGAGTCCCTGCATGGCTTTGACTGAGCAGTTTCCTTTTGTCCTCTTCTGCTCAGTCTGTGGCCATGGGCTTATGCCTTGTGGGGCAAAGGAAGGGCCACGTCCACCCCCAGTCCTGCTCCCACCCCTCCTTTGACCACAGGCACCTTTGCAAGGAGCAGTAGTGTGAGTTCTGGTGGTTGGGTGCTGGTGCCAATCCCTGTGGGGACAAATGACTGTCCCCTCTCCCCCAACACCATTTCTTTTCAACAGCAGCATTTGGAGAGACCCTGGGTCAGCCTGGACTGAGCCTCCCCTCAGGCCCCACAGGGACCCCATGGGCTCAGCTTTGCTGAGGCTATCAGGGGACTAGGATGGTGTCAGCTCACTCAGGGTGCAGGGTCCTGAGAGGCTGGTTGGGAACCCTCCACATGGCACTGCTGCCCCATTTTATAGTTTCTCTTGGCCTGGGTCAGTGTGGGGTTGTCACAGGGCCCAGCACCGCATGGACCAGAACGCCGCGTGTGAAACTCAAGTACAGCTGCCCCCTCCCTGTCTCCTCCCCAGTGTTGTAGGGGAATGTGGGGGCACCAGAGGCTTCCCACACACAGTGCCACCTGGCTCCTGCCTCCCTATATCCCACTGGGGACCAGTCCCCCATGTGCTCAGCATCTGCTGTACTCCAGCAAGAACCAGCTACCATAAGCCCAGCATCCCTGCGTGGGAAATGGTTTCCCATCAGCGTGATATTGTGTGTTCCAGTGAGAACCAGTTGGCCAAGCACACCAAAGACACCCGTCCCTCACTGACCCAGCATCCCCCTGTGGACCAGTCCCCCACTAACCCTGTATCCCAGTGGGGACCAGTCCACCATGTGCTCAGCACCCCAAGAGGGACCATTTCCTCACTGGCCCTGACTATCCTTGAGGAGCTCAGCAATGTCTTTGTCACCAGCTCGTGGCCACCCCACGTGCCCAGCCTTGTCCTGCTCTCCCTGTGTCCCGTCCCACGCTGTCTCCCCACCCCACCACTCAACCTCTGACGTTGCTTCTACAGGGCACGCTCTTGAGAAAACATGGCAAGGGGACAGAGAAGGTAAATAGCTGTGGGCTCCATGTGTGTCATTGCCCTGTGGCCACACTCGTGGCCCCACACCTACCTGCTGTGGAGGCCCAGGCTTGTCCGTGCTTCCTCTGTCGTGCTGTCTGGATGTGCCATTGCCTGCGTGGCATGTTGAGGTGTGCTGTGTTGCCTGGGACATGCTGCCTGTGTGCAGGATGGGTGCAATAACCTGTTTCTGTGTCGCCTGGGGTAGGGAGCGGGTGTCATGTCGTGTTGAGCCCTTGTGGGTGGGTATGTGGGGTGTTACCCATCCCCGGGCAGCCCCACAGTGCTCGGCACCCCTCCCGATGCCTGTCGAGGACAGCATGGGGACATGGTGCCCAAGTATGGGGCATCCCAGCCACAAACCTGTCCCACCCTGGGGGCACAGGAAGAGGTCACCCCCAGGATGCTGGGGATGTGCAGGGCACAGTGGGGGCCATGTGGCTGCTGAGATCCCCCGGACCTCTGAGCCTGCTCCCTCCTGATGCTGGGCGGGGGCCCTCAGGAAGGCTCACTAAGCCCCAAAACTTGCCAAAAGGGCTTTCTCCAGGTACATGGGCTCTCCCTCTGTCTGGGTGCTCCCCACTGCTGGGCTGGGGGCCCAGCACGGCCCTGAGGGCTGCGTGCTCCCAAAACCCACCCCTCAGGAAGAGCCACGCTGGCATCTGTCTGGGCAATGCCTCCTCCTCTCATAGGCAACGCTGGGTCCTGCCCCAGTTTGCTGAACGTGCTGTGTGAGCTGCTTCCCTCCGATATTTCCCCAGCCCCAAACAAGGTGGGGAACAGGCCTGCCCCGCCCAGGAAGTATCCTTAGTCCTGCTGAACCCGTGGTGGCTTGCTCATCACAGGCTCAGCAGTAAGCATGCAGGGCTGAGCCTTTGCAGGTGTGAACTGGTGCTGAACCAGTGGCACCAGGGGAGAACTGGGCGCAGCCAGAGGAGCTGTTCTGGGCAAGAGCCCAGATGGCCGGGGGATGTGGGGGGCCCGGACCCGCGGCTGGCCGCTGCTGGGACCACCAGTAACTGTCCCTTGCTGTTCTCTTCCAGAGCAGGGTGAAGCTGCCCAGTCACACTGAAGTAAGGACATGGCTCTTCTGCTCCCCACTTGGCTCTGGTCCCTCCTCTTGCCTCCTCCCTGTCCCTTGTCCCGTGTGCTGAGGGGTGTGTGGGGGTCCCAGCTCAGTGCAGTGTTCCATTGTGCTCTGTCTGGGAGCCACCAGTGTCCCCAGCTCCCAGCCTGTTCACCAGCTGGGAGAGATGGGGACAGCAAGTGAATGGGACACAACCTGGGGAGTGAGGGGGCACAAAGGGTTAGTGGGAGGGAGTACAGAGTAAGACCATGGGGGGACCAGACCCCTGCAGAAGGTAATGATTAGTGGGATAGATGCTGCGGTTTGGGAAGGACTGGAGCTATGGGTGCTGGGGGAAGGAGGTGGGAATCGCTGGCTCTGCCCCACGGGGCCCCTGTTTATCCAGTTGCATGTTGCACACTGGAGGGCTCGAGAAGGGGAGCTTGTGCTCAGCCCAGTAAGCAGGCACTAGACCAGGGAAGTGAGCAGGATCTGCCCATGCCATGGGGCTGCGTCTCTAGGAGCTGTGCCAGTGGGCCCCATGGAATGGCTTCATGGCCTCTGCCCATGGGTTGGCATGGCACAGGGCAAGTGAAGGCAGCCAGGGGCTCCCATCTGCCGTGTTCCTGGGGTGCACAGGGGCTGGGAAACATCCCTGGGGTTGGGACTGGGCAGGGGTCTGGGTAGCAGGGGGGTGTTTGGCTTGGCTGCCAGCACCATGGGGTACAGGGGGACCTTGTCGCATCCTCCCTGTGCCCACTGTCCCCCTGCATTCGCTCTCTGCTCCCCAGTGTTGTACGACTGTCCGAGTGGTGCCAGTGATGTGCTGTGCTGGGCTTTGTTGGATGCAGAAGTAGGTGCTTGGGCACCACAGGGAGCAGGATGGGACCCTTAGGCCAAGCTACTTGTGCTGAGCAGGGTGTGAGTTCCCTCATGCCACAGTGATGTCCTGCCCTGGAGTCCCCAGGTCCCAAGCCACCCACGTGTAGTGAGAACTCAGTGGCTGGGATGTGCACCCACATCACTGCCCAGTAGCCCCTGGTGCTCTCCAGGGGGCATTTCTCCAACCCCCTGGAGCCTGGGGGAGCCCCCAGAGCTGCAGCAAGCTCCTGGCACCATGTGCCAGCCTGGCCATGGCACCCCCAGCTCAGGCGCTCACCAGAGCTGTTCCTGTCTCTGTTCTCTGCAGGGCACGCAGATGATTTTTAACGCAGCCAAGGAGCTGGGGCAGCTCTCCAAGCTGAAGGTGAGTGCTGGGAGGGTGGGCTGGGTGCAGGCGATCTGTTCTCCTCTGTGCTAAGGCTGGCACTGGCACTGTTGCAAGGGCCCCAGCAGCGCTCATTTGCTGGCATGGTCGGGGCAAGGGGAATGGGGCTCTGGTTCCATACCGAGAGCAGGATTCATGCCCTGCAGGACCACATGGTGCGGGAGGAAGCCAAGAGCCTGACCCCAAAGCAATGTGCAGTGGTGGAGCTGGCGCTGGACACCATCAAGGTGAGGGTGTTCTGGGGTATGTAGGGGTGCCCCTGAGGGCTTTAGCCCTGGAAAGGCACTGCGGGAGCTCTAGCAGAGCTGCTGAGGACCCCAAGGCCATCCTCCCTCCTACAGCAATACTTCCATGCCGGTGGCGTAGGGCTGAAGAAGACATTCCTGGAGAAGAGCCCCGACTTGCAGTCGCTGCGCTACGCCCTGTCCCTCTACACCCAGGCTACTGACCTCCTCATCAAAACCTTTGTGCAGACCCAGGCTTCGCAGGGTATGATGCACTGCCCCGCCCCCCCCGACCCGGGCCCCCTCTCCCCATATGTGTGGTTGGTTGCCCCATTGTCAGGTCCCTATGTCACAGTGGGGTTAGGGGGTCCCAGCTGGGCTCATAGAGGGGTGGGAGAGATGAATGGGGAGGGAAGGGCTTCTTGCTCCCATGGTTTGCAGGTGAAGAGGGACCATGGGTGCCCAGAAGCAGCCTGGTACCTCCAAGTTCCTCACCAGCAAGAAGAGTGCATCCCCAGTGCTAAGGCATGGCTGGGCTGGCACAGAAATGGGGCCCATGGGTAGGGGAGGTCACCCTCTGGTCCCTGTCACAGGGACAGTCTGTACACAGGTGTACAGACACCTGTGGTCCAGTGCTGCCTTGGAGCTGCCGGTCTTGGCCAAAGAGTGCCAGCCTGGATTCAGATGCTGTGCCAGAGCCTGTCCTGGGCATGCTGGGTGCCCTCTATACCCCATGATTTGGGATCTGTCCAGGATGCCAGGCGCCTCTCAGACACTGCCCCTGCCCCACAGCCATGTGGGGCAGGGTGCTGGGCACCCTCTGGGGCAGGACTACGCCTCGTCTCTAAATGCTGCTCTTTATTTTGTCCCTTGCCTGCTTGAGGAGGGGACAGAAATGCTCTGTTGCAGTCATGGGCTGTTGTATAGTGCCCCAGCCAGGCTTGTCTGTGTCCTCAGGGAGTGGGACGTGCATTTGCTGTCTGTGCGTTTCCTGCAAGGGACATCTGTCCTGTCTGTGCCTCCTGTGCCAGCTGTGTCGGTGGGGTGGGCTTGAGTCTGGTTGGTGCCAGCACGCCTGGGTGCAGCCTGGACCCAGGATCCCCTGGGCTCAGAGCCGGGTGGTGCCCGGTGCTCCTGTGTTGCTGCAGTGTGGTCCAGATGCTCGGCTGCTCATCTGTCTGTGAGATCTGATCTCTTTCTCTCTGTTTTCTCCCCCCACCCTTCACTGTTCTCATCCCCCACACACATTGTCTCCTTCCTCCTCTCTTCATCACTGTGCCGTGTCTCTGTCTCTTTCTCTCTCCTTCCCACTAGTCCATGGTGGGAAAGGTATTAGGTTTACCCTTAGTGAAGAAATTTATCCTGAGAAGGGTACGTGTGCTGCTTGCCCACCACTGCACCCGCCTGCCACCGGCCTGGGCTAGTAACAGTCCCGGCACTGTGGGCTGGGGTGGCCACGAGCCCCATCCCAGCACTGCCAGCCTTGGGCGCTCTTCGTGTGGCCAGAGCTGGAGCCCTCTGCCCACAGACTCCCACTCCCAGACCTGTTTTGGGCTGAATTTAGAGGAGCTGTGCTCAGCTGTATTGACACCCCCCCACCCGCCATACCAGGTTAGGTCTGGGCAGCCCGCATTGTCCCTGGTGCTGCTGCCTGGGGGTGGGAACCTGCCCTTACCTCCCTGCAAGCTGTCCCCTTGGGACGTGTGGCCCTGGGGAGGCCATGACCGTGCCCATGTCCCCCATCCCCTCCACCCTGCTGCCAGAAGGACCATTACTAGCCTTACTCCGGTGAGCTCTGCCCGCCTGCTCCAGGGCGTGAGGAATGAGCCCAGCTCCATGGGCCCTGCTTGGCCTCCTTGGCACCCAGAGGGGCCAGGACTGCGCTCCATGCTTGGCCTCCTGTACCCAGACACCCAGTCCTTGCCCGCCATCAGCTCCATCTCGGCTCAGCATGCGGCGCTGCCTGTGGGGATGGGGTGCTGGGCTTCGTGGAGGACGAGGGTGGTGGAAAGGAAAGCGTGCCATCATCACCCCACACAGCCTGGCATCCTTGTGCTGGGAGCCATGCGGTGATACATGGGCATGTGTCCTCCTTTCCACTGTTACTTTTACCCTGGGAGCTTTCTGCTGAGCTCGGTTTGATCTCCTTGGCCCCGTCTGACCCACAGACCCTGTCCCTCTGCCTTGCACCCCCTCCTTCACCCATGAGTGCATGCATGGCTCCTGGAGGGGAGGGGGTGCACTGGGCTTTTGGTCGCAGGTCACCTGAGTTCCCCAGGGATGGAGGGAATACAGGAGGGGGCAGGTCAGCCCCAAACCCTGGCAGGGCCATGACTGCCCTGTGGCACAAGGGCCAGGTCAGGTCTCTTCTGCCCAGTGCTGTGCCCATACTCACATCCATGCATGGACCACTGACAGCACCTCCTGCCCTGTGCTTATAGGAGGTGGAGCAGGGCTACTGTCCCCTGCCCCGTCCCACTCAGACACCTCAGCCCCTGCCTGGGCAAGTGGGGACTCACTGGGTCCTGCTGATGTGAGGTGGGATGACAGAGAGCCAGCCTGGTGCTGGGATTGTCCTGCCATTCCCCAGTTCTGCCTGGTGCCAGCTCCAGCCATCCATGACAGTTGCTTCACCCATGCTGTTGTCTCCAGAACTCTTTAGCAGAGGCCACATCGGGCCAAGTCCTGCTGCCCACCCCTTTCTGTCCCGTGGTGGGTGACCTGCCTCCTCCAGTGGGATTGGTGGTGGACATCAGGGACACAGCAGGAATGAGCACTCATGTCACCTCCCTTTGCCATGCAGGCTCTGGTGTGGATGACCCTGTTGGGGAGGTGTCCATCCATGTGGAGCTCTTCACCCACCCAGGCACTGGTGAACACAAAGTCACCGTCAAAGGTTGGTTCTGCCAGCTGGGATGCCGGGATCGAGCAGTGCTCCATGAGCCTCATGTGCTCTCTCTTTGCAGTGGTGGCTGCAAATGACCTCAAATGGCAGACATCGGGCATCTTCCGGCCCTTCATCGAGGTCAACATCATTGGGCCCCACCTCAGTGACAAGAAGAGGAAATTTGCCACTAAATCCAAGAACAACAGCTGGGCCCCCAAGTACAATGAGAGCTTCCAGTTGTGAGTGACGCTGCAGGGATGGGGATGTGGGGCTGGGCTGGGTGATGTGTCCCCCCCACAGTGGGGTCTGCCAGGGAGTTTGGGATATTTTAAATGTTTTCTCATTTGTAAAAGCAGGGATTGAGGAAAGGGGGAAAAAAAAGACAAAGTTTTTTGGGGGCAGTGGGGAGGCAGCATCCAAAAGTGTTCTGTGGCAGAACCAGGGGACCTGGGAGTGTGAGCCCCTGTGACAGCTGCTTGTCCCTTGCCCTATTGCAGCACGCTGGGTACGGAGACGGGCCCCGAGTGCTATGAACTGCAGGTGTGTGTGAAGGATTACTGCTTCGCCCGCGAGGACCGGACGGTGGGCATCGCTGTCCTGCAGCTCCGCGATATCCTGCAGCGACCCGGCTGTGCCTGCTGGCTGCCCCTGGGCCGCCGCATCCACATGGATGACACCGGCCTCACCGTCCTCCGCATCCTCTCCCAGCGCAACAATGACGAGGTGGCCAAGGAATTTGTCAAGCTCAAGTCAGACACACGCTCAGCCGAGGAGGGCAGCAGTTAAACCCCTGTCATTCCCCCAGCCCTCTCCCCCCACTCCTGGCCCCTTTTCTACTCCGTCCTCCAGCCATGTATAAGCCATAAGAGTGGCCACAAGAGGAGTCTCCTTCCCTGTCCTGGTGAGGGGGGGTGTGTGGCTGCAGTGACAGACCCACCCCATCCTTCCGTTGACCAGAATGTCTGAGTGACAGTGGGGCAGAGCATGGCCATGGCACCATCCCACCCCAATGGGAAGGTGCTGCGTCTGGTGGGGCTGCAGAGAAAGGCTAGATCCAGACTGGGTGCCTGAGATGGAGGAACTGCAGTGGCCCATCCCTGACCCTACCCTGTCGTACCCAGACGCAAACCTCATCAGACAACACAAGGAAAGAGCTGGGGGTGAAGGTGGGGGGGGTGTCTCTCATCCCACCCCTGGGGGTATTGGTGAGTTGCTTGCACAGCATGATGGCCCCTTGTCCTGATCCCTCAAGCATCTTCAGGCACCATGGGGGACAGGGAGGCTCCCACCCACCGAGCACCCTGTACATATGTAAATCGTTGTACATACACTGGCAGCTGGCTGTGTCCTGTACCTGGAAGGGCTACTGGGGCTGTTGGGTTGGTGAGTGCAGCCCCCACATACCCTGCACAAGGTCCCCTCCCTGGCTGGCAGTGGCACCACTGGGGCCAGGAGCAGCAGGGAGTAGCCCCTGGCCCGTATCCTGTCTTCCCTGCCTTGCAGCCACCATGGGCTGCCCCACTGCTGCCCCCAGGGTGCCAGGGCTTGGGAGCGAGGGCTGGGAGTGGGGGAGTGCAGGGACCCGTCTCCCTTTGCTCTGGCCAGTGGGGACCAGCCATGCCTGTGCAGTGTAGCAGTGCCCATGAGACCTCCTTGGTGCAAGAAAGACCCTTCTCACCCCCAGCCCAGAGGACCCCTTGCCCCTCAATTTCCTGTTAACCACCATTTCTGCGTGATATGTGCGGGGTGTGTGTGTGTGTGTGTCGTGCGAGTGCCTGGGAGGTTGGGATGCGCAGTGTTGGGGATGGCCACCCCAGCTGTCTCTAAGTACTGGGAAAGACAGAGGCCTGATGACCCCACAAGTCAATATAGCTCTCTCAAGTCCCCTCTCCATCCCAAAACAGGGTACTCCGGCTGGCCCCCATGGTCCTTTTTCTATAGGTTTTGCCTGGGACCAAAGGGTTTAGCTTTCCTCTCTCGTTACTCTTCAGTGTTTACAGCCCTTTTCTAACCACCGCTCCTGCACAGCGAGGCTGGGGCTCAGCCCTGTGCCCCCCCAACCATGATGCCCCGGCCCTCGGCCCCCTGCCCCCTCCCCAACCTGTCCTGTTCGGCATGTGATTGAACCAACAAATTCTGCTCCTGTAGCACATGTGTCACAGATGCCTGTGTGTCTGTATGACTGCGCGCGGCACTGCCAGCGGCGGCTACCATGGATGCATGACAGTGAGATGTTTTGCACTATTTTGAACTTTTTGGGCTCTGTAAAAATATTTTATTATAACTGACATTAAAAAGCACACCCTTCGCTGCTGCTGCTGTGGGGATATGAGAGGGAAGGAACCCAGGGAGTCTTTATCCCCATTCCCACCCCAATGCACCTTTAAGGTTAGCACACCAAAGATAAATAGCCCAGGAATGTTAAGGCAACTGTTCATACTCAACCTCCCTGGGGGCTGCTCTTCAGTGCCACAAAGCCAAGAAAATGAGGGCAGGGATTAAATGGAACTGGGACAGATCTGTCCTGAGAAGTGACACTATTCTCAACCACTGTGCTGCAAACTTCCAAGCATGGGAGTGATTAGAGCTGGGCTGGGCTTCTGGGATGGAGTGAGCTCATGGCAAGCAGGAAGTGCCTGTGAAAGACAGTTCTGCCCAGGATCAGCTCCTCTGTAAAGCACAGCAGGGCTTTACAGGAAGACAAGGAAAACATTAGGGTTTTGTAGGTTTCTTGTCAAAGCCTTACCTCTGTGCTAACAAGGTAGGTCTGGACCAGGCAATAACTTCCTCTGCTGTGACAACCTCTGGGTACTTGAGAGAAACTCAATGGCACTGGAGACAAAACTGTCAGGCTAAAGATGCTGGTGTCCTTCAAAATAATATCTCTGTGTAGGTGACAGGAGGGACTGGAACCCAGCAGGTTCATTGGTGCTGCTGCTGCTGGAGCAAGCAGGGTGCCAGGGCATCCCTGCCAACCTGGGACTCCCAGCCTGTTGCCTCCTTCTCTCCCTGCTGAAGTGGCAGCTGCGTGCTGGCAGAACAGAGGTTTCCCAAGGGGACAGGCTGGGATTGGTCCCAGAGGCAGGGAGCTGCTGGCCAGTGCTGGTGAGGAGCTCTCTGCTGCCGGGCATTTGATGCCCTGTCTCCTCCCAGCCCTTGGGAAGGTGGCTGTGGGGACCCTGGCACACACTGGCCCTGCTGCCTGGCTGATGGCATCTGCCATTTCCCCTTTGCCCTCTGCCTCCCTAAAGAAAAGACTTGCACAAGGGCTAAACAAACATGGCTCCTTCTGGGGGGAAAGCTCAAAGAAGGGGTAAACTTGTACAATAGAACTGGGGCCAGGGTGTGCTGAGGGATGAGCTGTCCTGCAGGCAGCAGTAGAAGCCAGGAATGATGCTGACTGCTCATCACTCTCAGGGTGCAAAGGACGGCGTGGGACTGGGCTAGTTGTTCCAGCTTTGTTCACATGCAGCCATTATCCTCAGGAGACCTTGTTGTCTCCCTGCCACCACAGAGCCAGCAGCACAGTGTTCGGATGGACCATCCTGATGGTGGCTGCTGCTGTATAGTTTCCAGGATCAACAAGGTCTGAAACGCTAGGGAGCAGACTGAGGCGTCAGCATTGTCCAACAAGTCATGGATGGCTGTTACAGAAAGAAGGACAGCAGTGGTGAAGTGCCAGTATCTGCTGTCCCATGCCAGCCCCATCCACTTCTTTCCTTGTCCTGGAAGAGCAGTTGGGACCAGTGGATCAGCTGGAAGCTGCTGCTCAGGAATGCCCCAATGCTTCTGCTACTTTCCACTGAGCCTGAAGCATTTCCCTGGAGCAGGACAAAGCACGATAGCACCCTGAGCAGGTTCTGTCCCCTGCCCCATCATCCACAGCCAGCAGAGCATTGCCCCTACTCACCATTGCACATATCCTGCAGCGTTTTGCCATTTCGGTCCCTCAGGTGCCATGCTCCAAGCCCTAGGTATAGAGCTCCCGTCAGAGCTCCCAGCAGGACAGCTGCTGCTTGCCCTCCTCCTCCTCAGCAGGGTGACCCCAGGAAAGGAGAGTATCCAGGGTGCTGGGGCTGAGCAAGGATGCCACCAAGCCCACCTGCATGGCCAGGAGCGGGACTCACCAATGAACCTGATGGCTTCTTCTCTCAAGCTGGCCTGAATATCCTTCAGGTATGGCAGGCTCTGCTCCAGGTATTCTTCCACCTTCCTTCCATCCTGCACCAGCTGGAGAGAGCACAAAGACATGGGGATAGCACAGATCATTCCCAGTCAGCCAGACCAGTCCCTCTTCCCATCACCACCATCCCTCCCCATGCCATTCCTTTCTTCCAGGAGCCCTGTGGGGCTGAGGTTCAAGAGAGCTGCAGGCAGAGGGGGCCCAGAGGTACTGAGACCCTTCTGTCCTGGTGCCTGTGCACTGAATTGCCAGGGTCTCCTTCAGGGGTGGGAGGGGAGAGGGGCCTGGAGAAGAATGCTTGAGGGCTCTGTGCTTGAGGGATGCGAAGGCTGTTGGTTAAGGTCTGGAGAAAGGTTGGCAAGGAATAGACTGAGGCGTTTCCTTGCACAGTCCACACTTCAGTCACATGGGGGTCCCACAATGCCGGTCGCACCGTTGCGGAGCTCACCACGTGCAGAAGAGGCCGAGCACCATCTTTCAGTCCTTGTTCTACAAATGTGGGAGTAGGGCCCTGACGTTCGTGCTCAATGCGACGGGCTTGGCACAGCCTCGAGTGGGCACCGTAGATGTTGCATTCAATTGGACTTTTAGGTGGGAAAGCGAGGAGCGAGAGCAATGCCGGTGGCACCGTTGCAGAGGTCATCCTTTGCAGAAGAGGCCCAGCACCAGCTTTCAGTCCTGGCTCTTCGGCTGTGGGAGCAGGGCCCGGACGTTTGTGCTCAATGCAACAGGCTCTCCAGAGCCTTCAGTTGGCACCATAGATGTTGCATTCAATTGGAGTTTTAGGTTTGAAAGCGAGGAGCGAGAGCAATGCTGGTGGCACCGTTGCGGAGCTCACCATGTGCAGAAGAGGCCCAGCACCAGCTTTCAGTCCTGGCTCTTCGGCTGTGGGAGCAGGGCCCGACGTTCGTGCTCAATGCGACGGGCTCGGCACAGCCTCGAGTGGGCACCGTAGATGTTGCATTCAATTGGACTTTTAGGTGGGAAAGCGAGGAGCGAGAGCAATGCCGGTGGCACCGTTGCGGAGCTCACATGTGCAGAAGAGGCCCAGCACCAGCTTTTTATCCTGGCTCTTCGGCTGTGGGAGCAGGGCCCTGGACTTTCGTGCTCAATGCGACGGGCTCGGCACAGCCTCGAGTGGGCACCGTAGGTGTTGCATTCAATTGGACTTTTAGGTGGGAAAGCGAGGAGCGAGATCAATGCCGGTGGCACCGTTGCGGAGCTCACCATGTGCAGAAGAGGCCCAGCACCAGCTTTCAGTCCTGGCTCTTCGGCTGTGGGAGCAGGGCCCTGGACGCTCGTGCTCAATGCGACGGGCTCGGCACAGCCTTCAGCCTGCATTGTAGATGTTGCATTCAATTAGACTTTTAGGTGGGAAAGCGAAGACCGAGAGCAATGCAGGTAGCACCGTTTCGTAGCTCACCATGTGCAGAAGAGCCCCAGCACCAGCTTTCAGTCCTTGTTCTTCGGGTGTGGGAGCAGGGCCCGGACGTTCGTGCTCAATGCGACGGGCTCGGCACAGCCTCGAGTGGGCACCGTAGATTTTGCAATCAATTGGACTTTTAGGTGGGAAAGTGAGGAGCGAGAGCAATGCCGGTGGCACCATTGCGGAGCTCACCATGTGCAGAAGAGGCCCAGCACCATCTTTCAGTCCTGGCTCTTCGGCTGTGGGAGCAGGGCCCGGACGTTCGTACTCAATGCGACGGGCTCGGCACAGCCTCAAGTGGGCACCATAGATGTTGCATTCAATTAGACTTTTAGGTGGGAAAGCGAGGAGTGAGAGCAGTGCCGGTGGCACCGTTGCGGAGCTCACCATGTGCAGAAGAGGCCCAGCACCAGCTTTTAGTCCTGGCTCTTCGGCTGTGGGAGCAGGGCCCGGACGTTCGTGCTCAATGCGACGGGCTCGGCACAGCCTCGAGTGGGCACCGTAGATGTTGCATTCAATTGGACTTTTAGGTGGGAAAGCGAGGAGCGAGATCAATGCCGGTGGCACCGTTGCGGAGCTCACCATGTGCAGAAGAGGCCCAGCACCAGCTTTTCAGTCCTGGCTCTTCGGCTGTGGGAGCAGGGCCCGGACGTTCGTGCTCAATGCGATGGGCTCGGCACAGCCTCGAGTGGGCACCGTAGATGTTGCATTCAATTGGACTTTTAGGTGGGAAAGCGAGGAGCGAGAGCCATGCCGGTGGCACCGTTGCGGAGCTCACCATGTGCAGAAGAGGCCCAGCACCAGCTTTTTATCCTGGCTCTTCGGCTGTGGGAGCAGGGCCCTGACGTTCGTGCTCAATGCGATGGGCTCGGCACAGCCTCGAGCTGGGCACTCGTAGATGTTGCATTCAGTTGGACTTTTAGGTGGGAAAGCGAGGAGCGAGAGCCATGTCGGTGGCACCGTTGCGGAGCTCACCATGTGCAGAAGAGGCCCAGCACCAGCTTTTATCCTGGCTCTTCGGCTGTGGGAGCAGGGCCCGGACGTTTCGTGCTCAATGCGATGGGCTCGGCACAGCCTCGAGTGGGCACCGTAGGTGTTGCATTCAATTGGACTTTTAGGTGGGAAAGCGAGGAGCGAGATCAATGCGGTGGCACCGTTGCGGAGCTCACCA
>NC_044296.2:5425952-5581398 GCF_004027225.2 Strigops habroptila | reverse complement strand
CTGGAGGCTTTGCAGGGGCCACACCAGAGTTTCATCCATGCCAAAGGCACCCGAAGTCTCTGGTGAAGGGAAACTGAGGCTGAGGCAAGGAGCAAATCCTCAATGTGCCCCTTTCAGGCACCAGGATTTGAGGATTTTTCAGATTACTGGAATCTCTCCACCTGCATCCCCCCTCTGCCACCGTGCCAAAGCTTCCCATGGGGGCACAGTGCCCGGTGCTGAGCATGCTGGTCCCTGCCGAGGCTGGTGCGGCTGCAGGGAGTGGGACCTGGCAGCGGTGCTGGGGTGTGTGGAGCCTGGCGGGGCCCCTCCACACCCCTTCATCGCACAGGGCTCCGCACCGCTCCCCGCGTGCCGTGGGGACACTGTCCCGCTCCTCCCCACAGCCATGTGGTGGGGAGCAAAACCTGCTGACAAAGTGAGTGACCCCTCCCGTCCTCCTCCTCCTCCCGTGAAATCTGCTCGGGAATTTCCTGAGGAAGTGTTTTGGTTTTTTTTCATTGGAAAATTCAGGCTGTTTCGCCAAGCCTGACTTGTTTGGACACGGCGCTCAAGTGGAGGATGCTCAGGGCCCAGCCAAGCCCATGTCACAGTGTTCCTGTGTGGCACAGAGCATCCCACACTGTGCCAGGGTGGAAGACACCCACCAGGCAGCTGGGGTCAGAGGGGGCAGTGATAGGCACAGGGAGAGGCCCATGCCAGCTCCGGGGTGCTGCTAAAGCCCAGTTAGTCCTGGCACGGCATGCCCAGCTCCATGGCAGGACTGACACCAGGACAGAGCTAGGCTTGACCCGTGCCTCAGTTTCCCCTCACAGCATCTGGTGCAGAAAGCCAGAGCTCGCTCTGGAACGGGGAAACAAGAGAGTCCCTGTGCTGGGGCTGGCAGCACCCTGATGTGGGCATGCTCCTTCTTACAAGCCCAGGCTGGATGAGGCCCAAGCACAGGCTCTGCTGCCAGATTCCCATCCGGAAATGCCCCAGGAGCAGCCTCGTCTGGGGTATTGCAGCACATCTCTGCTTTCCAGTCCTGCAAAGGAAAAACAGCAGAAGCACTTAACCAGCCCTTTGCCGGTGCTCTGTGCTGTGTGCAGGACATGGGGATGGACCCCAGGTCTTTCAATTTGTCCCCCTCAGCTGCAGCCATCCCACCAACACGGTGGCCCCGGCCACCTGCACCTGACCCCACTCAAGCAGCTTAACTCAGAGCACAGGATAAGCTCCGAGGGAAAGTTGCAGAGGGGCTGATGGGCTTTAGGGCAGCTCCCGTCTTGCTGTGACCCTGGGGACAGGGAGGACTTGGGGGGCACTGAGGGCTTGATGGGGCTTCTGCACGCAGCGGACTTTTGGGGGGTGGCAGCAATTTGTAGGGCTGCTTGGAATAAACGGCCACCAAGGACGATGAGCTGCCCACCGCCCCGGCCAAGGGCTGGGTTTGGAACTGGCTGCTGCTTTTTTCGGCTCCTGTCTTACTTTTCTTTGACCTTCTTCCCTAATTTAAGCCACATGCCCAGCCCTTGCCCAGCTGCACTGAATTAGCAGCTGCTGCTAGGGAGGGAACCAGACCCTGCGGCCATGCAGGGCTGCAGCTGCCCTGTGAGCAGCCACTGGTGATGGGGTCCCCTGGCAGGATGGGTCCCCCAGGCTGGGATGGGGTCCCCAGGGTCAGGATGCATCCCCCAGGCTAAGTTGGGTCCCTAAGATCAGGGTGCTTCCTCCAGGCTGGGATGAGGTCCCCAGAGTCAGGATGCGTCCCCAAGGTCAGGAGGGGTCTGTGTCCCGCAGGCAGAGTTGGGTCCCTATGGGTGAGATGGGCTCCTCAGCAAGAGGAGTCCCTTGTGGGCTATGGGGGGACACCCATGGGGTCACAGCTCTGGTGAGGCTGGGTCCAGAGCAGGGGCTGTCATCAGGTCTGTGCATGGGGGGACTTTTGGTGGGTTTGGGGAGGCCGTGCTGGTGGCTGGTGGTGCAGTTCTTGGTGTCTGTGCCGGGTTCAGGGGAGAGCAGGGGCTGTGCTGGGGTGTCTGTGCCAGGTCACAGCAAGGTCTGTGCCAGGGAAGCAAGTCTGAGGCTGTGCAGGAGCTGGTTTGGGGTTAGGGGGTCTGTGCTGAGTCCAAGTGGGAATTATCAGGGTCCATATGGGGTTAATCCCTGCAGGGAGCCTGCTCCAGGGGACGCTGTTCCCTCCAAGCAGGGTCACTTTGGGACACAGCTGCTTCAGCCAGGGAATGGCATTGCTGCCCTGGAATGAGTGGGACCAGTGCTGTGTCCAGAGCTGTTCGCCCCATCCCGTGCTCTGTGTCCTCCCCTGGCTCCGGCTCACAGACACCTTGGGGATGCATTTTCTTGTTTTCTCCTGCGGCACTCACACATGGGAAAGGCAGTTGGAGCACAGCTGCAACTGGGGCAAACTGGGGGAGCTTCCCCCGGTGCAGGGGAAGCTGGGGTGTCCCTTGGATGCTGTGGGCTGGCAGTGCCTGACCACTGCTGGAGTGGTGGCTCTGTCAGGCACAGTGGCAAGTGGGGTTTCTGTGTCTGTCGGGATCAGATCATAGAATCCCAGACTGGTTTGTGTTGGAAGGGACCTTAAAGCTCCTCCAGTTCCAACTCCTGCCACGGGCAGGGACACCTTCCACTAGAGTAGGTTGCTCCAAGCCCCTGTGTCCAACCTGGCCTTGAGCACTGCCAGGGATGGGGCAGCCACAGCTTCTCTGGGCACCCTGTGCCAGCGCCTCAGCACCCTCACAGGGAAGAGCTTCTGCCTCAGAGCTCATCTCAATCTCCTCTCTGGCAGGTTAAAGCCATTCCCCTTGTCCTGTCCCTGCATGCCCTTATCCAAAGCCCCTGTCCAGTAACCACCCATCCCTCTGCCCCCCAGGATGAGTTCCACCCCTTCATCGAGGCGCTGCTCCCCCACGTCCGGGCCTTCGCCTACACGTGGTTCAACCTGCAGGCCCGCAAGCGCAAGTACTTCAAGAAGCATGAGAAGAGGATGACGAAGGACGAGGAGAGGGCGGTAAAGGATGAACTGCTGAGTGAGAAGCCGGAGGTGAAACAGAAATGGGCCTCACGCCTCCTGGCCAAGCTGCGCAAGGACATCCGGCCCGAGTGCCGCGAGGACTTCGTGCTCTCCATCACCGGCAAGAAGCCCTCGTGCTGCGTCCTCTCCAACCCTGACCAGAAGGGGAAGATGCGCCGCATCGACTGCTTGCGGCAGGCAGACAAGGTGTGGCGGCTGGACCTGGTCATGGTCATCCTCTTCAAAGGGATCCCACTGGAGAGCACCGACGGCGAGCGCCTGGTCAAGTCAGGCCAGTGCACCAACCCCATCCTCTGTGTCCAGCCCCACCACATCAGTGTCTCCGTCAAGGAGCTGGACCTCTACCTGGCTTACTTCGTCCGTGAGAGAGGTGGGTGCTCGTCCGCCTGTGGGTCAGAGCCAGGATGAGTTCCTGTGGAGCCAGCTCCCAGGGAGAGAGGTTCATGTGCCAGGGAGGGGAGTGAGTGGTCCCCAAGGATGCTCGTGGCTCTGGGCATTATCAAAGGGGGATCTGGGGGGGTTATCCCACATCCCACGCTGCCTGTGCCAGCAGCCTGGTGACAGCCTGTTCCTGGTGTGCCCTGGTGTGCTGGAGCTGGGAGCATCCTGCAGTGCCAGGTTGCTGTGGGCTGTGGTCGTGGTCCCTCACACAGTGGGTGACCAAGGTGGGGACAGCAGCAGCGATAACACCAGCAGGGGCAAACCACAAACACCAGCAGCTCCTGCTGTGCACCAAGGGGGTGCTGCTCCCATGTCCTTCACCTGCTTGGGGGTCCCCTCAGATGGAGGCGTGTGTGCCGCCAGGATCTGCCTTCCCAGCCACGTCTTTGGGGTGTGCTGGGCTGAACTAGGTTGGGGTTCCATCCAGTTAAGCCCCAGTTCCATCCAGTTAAGCCCCAGGGCTTAAGTGGGATGCAGTGTGCTATGCTGGGGTCACCCCATATTGGGTGGGTGGGGTGCTGCATACTGGGCTGGGCTGGGGGGCACCCTGGACTAGAGTGGACTGAGTGGGAGCCCTGCAGTGGCCATGCTGGTGGCATGGATCACGACCCCCATGGCAGCCACGCTGGGGTCCCCCACACTGCATTGGGGTGCCAGTGCCGGTGGGTGTCCCCAGAGAGGTGGGTACTCCTCTGCCACCCCCCGGCAGTGACCTTGTCCTCAGCGCCCGCGGTCACCTGAGCTCCAATTGGGAACATGGGGCTGCAAATACTCCGATAAGGCTCCTGCTGCCCTGTTAAGGTCGCTCCGGGTCCCGGTTAAGGGAGCCCAGGACCAGGCAGCATCACCCATCCCCGCTCCCATCCCCACTCCCATCCTGCTCCCATCCTGCTTTCCCCCCTTCGCACATCTCACCCTGCAGCTCCTTTCCCCGCCCCCCCCCCCCCCCCCGCATCCCCAGGCCCAAGGGGTGTGACAGGGGGTGACTGGGGGGTTGTGGTCCCCCCGGCCGGGCCGCTCGGGCTCCCCACGGCCCCCCTGATGCGGCTGCACACGTGGTTCTGGGCCAGGCGCCTTCTGCTGAGGTCAGCACAAATTCCCCGCTGCTACTCTGGCAGCGCCGGAGGGGGGGAGCTCCCGCTCTGCTTCCCCCACTCGTCTGGGGGAAAGACCCACGGGGGAAAGTAAGGAATGAGCAGAGCCGGGCTGGGCGGAGGCTCCGAGGCGCTGGGTGCAGGATGGGAGCGGGATGGTGCAGGATAGTGCGAGATGGGTGCAGGCTGGGAGCAGGATGGTGCAGGCTGGGAGCAAGATGGTGCAGGATAGTGCAGGATGGGAGCAGGATGGTGCAGGCTGGATGCAGGATGGTGCGGGGCTGGTGGGATGAGTGTAGGATAGTAGCAGGATAGGTGCAGACGGTGCGAGGATGGGAGCAGGATGGGTGCAGAAGGTGCAGGGCTGGGTGCAGGATGGCAGCAGGATGGGTGCAGACGGTGCGGGGCTGGGTGCAGGATGGCAGCAGGATGGGTGCAGACGGTGCGGGGCTGGGGCTGGGTGCAGGATGGGAGCAGGATGGGTGCAGGCTGGTGCGGGGCCGGTGCGGAGCTGGGCTGTGCACGCCGCAGTGGGGGCGGGGCGGGCGCTGCAGTGGGGGGTTGCAGGGGGAGCTCGGAGGTCGCTGGTGAAAGTCACCGCTGCAGTAACCGGGGATCGATGGAGCCGCTCCATGTTCCGGGACCTCGGGAGCAGCAGATCCGTCCCGGCAGCGCCCGGCAGCCGCAGCCAAGCTGGGGGTGCCAGTGCCCCCCTCCCTGCACCTTGTGCCCCCATCCCTGCACCCCATCCCTACACACCCATCCCTACATCCCACAGCCCTGCATCCCCCTCCCTACGTATCCATCGCTGCATCCCGCAGCCCTGCATCCCCATCCCTGCATCCCCATCCTGGTACCCCCCATCCTGATCCCAGCTGGGGGGGAGCAGAAGCTGTAAGGAGGCTGGCTGGGCTCAGTGTTGTCCCCTCACACCCTTTGGGGTGCTCTGGAGCTGGCGGGGACCCCGTAGCCAGTGGGGCTTTGGGGACAAGGCTCTGCCCAGCAGCGAGCTCCCCTGGCAGTGTCTGGGGTGGGAGCAGATGGATGCTCGGGACGAGCAGGTGGCAGGTCCCAGGGTGGCATCACTGCTGGCCCCGATGCTGCATGGATGGCACTGGGGGGAGGCAAGACCTCCACCACGCTGCCAGCATCTGTGTCCCCCTGCCTTGGCAGCCCCTTGTCTCCCCTCACCAGCCTCCCTGAGGCAGATGGCACCAATCTGCCGGGGAGCCCGTGCCAGGGCTTTGGGCCCGGATGTGCCAAGCGTCTGCGTGGTCCCTCCAGATGGAAGGGCAGGAATTCCCTCTGGCAGCACTGCTCTGCCAGCCCCCCACGCCAGTATTTATGGTCAGGAATGCGAAGAGATTGATGGGGTGCACGGTATTTGGTTGGAAGGGACCTTAAAGCTCCTCCAGTTCCAACCCCTGCCATGGGCAGGGACACCTTCCACTAGAGCAGGTTGCTCCAAGCCCCTGTGTCCAACCTGGCCTTGAACACTCCCAGGGATGGGGCAGCCACAGCTTCTCTGGGCACCCTGTGCCAGCGCCTCAGCACCCTCACAGGGAAGAACTTCTGCCTCAGAGCTCATCTCAATCTCCCCTTCAGATGAGGTTAAAGCCATTCCCCTTGTCGTGTCTCTACAGACCCCTGTCCAAAGCTCCTCTCCAGGTTTCTTGTATCTTTCCACTCTACAGGCAGGGCCCAACAGCAACGCGCACAGGGAATCCACAGTGGGCTGGGTCCCTGCCCTCAAGAGGTGGGGTGGAAAGGGGCTCACCAGGGTGCTGTGACCGCAGCCATCCCCATCCGCTGCAGCATCCCTCTGCCGAGCCTGGAGGTGGCTGCAGCCAGGTTGGTTTTGGCACGTCGGAGCTCTGTGGATGGTGTGCCAGTGACCTTGGGGAGGTCAGGGCTTCCCCGGCTCTCCTGCAGTGCGCCGGGCCGGCAGTGTGCCGGAGCCGTGCCAGAGCCAGGCAGCTTTCCCACAGTGCCACCAGTGAAGCAAGTTCTCCCTGTGCTCAGCCCCGTGGCCCCAGCCAGGGTGCCACGTCCACGGCGCTTGGGCTGGGGGAGCAAAAGCTTCCCTGCACCCTGCGGATAAAAGATGAGGGAGCTCCATTGTGCCAGCACCCACTGTTCCCCCCCCAGTGCCTGCCCCACGGCCACAGTTGCTGTCCTGGCCGGGCGCCCAGCTCCTGCCGCGCTGGCAGGGGACAGCTGGGGTGGCAGATGCCACCGCGGGTCCTGTGCTGCCAAACCCTCCTGGCAGGATGCTGCTCCCCCGAGCTGGGTTGGGGGTTTGGGGTCCCTGAACCTGCCCCCCTCCAGCCTTGTGCGGCCTCAGATCTTGGCCATGGAGAGGGAGATTCCCACAATGCACTGGGAGGGATGCCTGTGGTCAGTGGGGCGAGAGAGGGAGGTCTGTGGGACTCTGCGGGGGGGGCTGGCTGTGCCATGGGGCTGTGTCGTGGGACTATGTAGTGCTGCAGGACCATGCCATGCCATGGGGCTGTGTGTTGGGGCTGTGCCGTGGGGCCATGCAATGTTGTAGGGCCCTGCCATGCCATAGGGCTGTGCTGTGGGGCTGTGCTGTGGGGCTGTGTCCTGCTGTAGGACCCTGCCATGTCATGGGGCTGTGTTGTGCCATGGGGCAGGGCAGGGGCAATGTGTCCAGTAGCGCAGGGCCAGGCCTGGGACCCTCTGACTGTGCCTGCAGAGCTGGGGTGTGTGTCCCCCCCATATCCCTTCTGCCTCCTGCTTCCTGCCTTCTGCCTTCCCTTCCCTTTTCTTCCCTTCCCTTCCCTCCCTCGTTTCCTCCTCCCTGTTAGCTCTTTCCCTCTTTCCTTGGTTTTATTTTCTTCTTTCTTTTGTTCTTTTTCCTTCTCCTTCTCTTCCTCCTTTCTTCTCTTTTTTTCTTTTCCCTTTCCCTTTCTCTCCACTTTCACTTCTTCCTCCCTTTTTTCTCCCCACCCCTCCCTCCCTCCCTTTCTCCCCGTCATCCTCTCCCACAGCTGCACCCCCAGGTCCCCCCACTCCGTGGCACAGGCACTATGTGCCATCACCCCGGGGGGGGTGTCTCATAGAGGATGTGGGGGTCTCAGCCGTCCCTTTGTCCGTCATGCTCCCATCCCTTTGTCCGCTGCCATCTGTGCTCCGCAGGCGCCGGCAGCCCTGGATGAGGCCCAGGCCTGGCAGGGCTGAGCGAGGGGGTGATCAAGCCCCGTGCCCCCCCCGGCCACTGCCGCCAGGGTCAGCTGAGGACAAATGCTCTGGCTCAGCCTCCTGGGCCGGCTGCAGGCTGGGACGTGGCAGCGGGTGCATGATGTGACCCCCCCCCCGCCGCCCTGGGGGACATCTGCAGCCAGGACCTCCCCGGGGCTCAGTGTGGGAAGGAGGAGCTGGCAGGGAGCAGGCTGAGACCCAGCAAACTCATCTCATGCCCTTGTAGCACCGCCATCCTTCAGGCACGGCAGGGAAGGAGGCAGGATGGAAGGGGAAGGGGGGGTTGCAGGGAGCGTGGCAGAGGGGTCCGGTGCTCCCGGCGCGCCGGCTGAGCCGGGATTTAGCTGGAACACAGAGTGTTTCTCTGGGGATTATCTAAAGGAGGTTACACAAGCGGCGCTGGTCCGGGTTTTACGTAAGGGCCATGGGGCCGCTGTGGGGTGGAGGATGCTGGGGGTCTTGCAGGGAGAGACCTCAAATCACACACACACACACACCCCCTGCAGCCGCTGCCACGCAGCACTTGGGCTCCCTCAGGTCTCCAAGTGTCTCTGGTCCTTGACCAGGCTGTTCATTCTGGGCCTTACTGATGCTCCTGGCAGGGAAGGGCCAGGCAGAGGCATGGAGGGGGGAGCTGTGCGTTGCTCCTGGGTTAACACCATTGCAGGGGGCCCCGCACCAGCCCTGGGGAAACTGAGGCAGCGGTGCCGAGCCCTCTCCTATCTCCTGCCCTGTTGCTAACAGGGCTGGAAGAGGAAACCTGCTGCCCTCCCCGGGGGGGATGTCCCACCAATCCCCAGCACCCTCCAGCTGCTGCACCTGCACCCTATACTGGTCCCTATTCCCATCAGTGCTGCGGCACGGAGCCAGGGGGGCACCCCCCTGCCCCCGGGGGGCACCCAGCCTGCATGGACCCCCCCAGATCCTGCCCAGGAGCTGTTCCCATGTGCTGAGGCCAAGGGGAGAGAGTCTCCATGGGGCTGGTGGCACCATGCTGGGATCCATAATTCAATGGGTGGCATCAGTCCAGGGGCTGGGAGCATGGACAGCCCTCACCCTGCCTCAGGGCACAGACTTTGCTCTTTGCAACAGAGATGGGATCGACCTGTTTGGGCCCCTCCATGCACTGAACCCCACAGCGTCACAGCAGGACCCCCCCTCCCCTCATCCCCCAATCCATCATTTGGGGGTGCAGGAGGTGTGAGGTTGTCCCCCACCCATGAGGCTGGGGGGCTCCCAGCCTTCTTTCACTTTCCCAATGCAACCGAAGCACTTGTTGGGTGGTGGATTTGGGGTGTCCCCCCCAAAAACACATCCCTTGGAGGTGGGAGGAAGGAGGCCGCCATTTTAGCGTGGGCCAGCAGGCCCCAGGCAGCCCTCACATGGCGGCGAGAGCAGAGTTTGGAGGAGGCAGCCAGAAATGTGCTGGCAAGGTCACCAAGCCCCACCACAGAGGGTGCCGAGCCCGCAGCCCCCCTCCTGGCACCCACAGCCCTCCATCTGTGGGGACACGAGGGGTGCTGGGAGGGGACAGGCCTGCTGGCAAACCTCAGAGCTCCGGACAGCCCCTGGGTGCTGCTGGAGTGCCATGGCTGGGATTGGGATGCTCGACTTGAGGGATGCTCCCTTGGGATCAGGGTCAGGAGATGATGCTGTGGGAGGATGTGGGGGGCTCCCAGGGGGGTACTCAGGGCAAGCAAGTTGCCCTGTCAGGTGCCCGGGGGTTACAGAGGACATGCTGGGGTGGCTTTGGGGGGAGCAAAGGGCTGTGCCAAGCGTCCTGGGAGAGCAAAGGTCCATGTGGGGCAACTGGGGCTGAGGAAAGGTCCGTGTGGAGGATCGTGGGGTGAGCAGGGGCCATGTGGGGTATCCTGAGGAGAACAAAGGTCCGTGTGGGGCATTTGGAGCGAGCAGGGTCCATCTCAGGACAAGCCGTCATGGGAGGTCCCATGGGCCATGTGCATCACCTCGGAGGCCACCAGCTTTGGTGGGCTTCTAATGCCCGATCCCCCCGCGGGGAGCGAGCAGGGACCGGGGCGCCCCGAGGCAGCGTCGGGGAGGTCACGGGGCTGCAGCCGCCAGCCACCGCCCCGCGCCTTGGCCGGGCTCCATCGCTAACGGCTTCCAGAGCCGCCGCGACGGTTGTTGTTGTAAGAGGCGAGGAGGGGCCATGTCCGGCCGCGTGGTGCCCATGAGCGCAAGGGGGGGGGGCCGGCCACCCCTCGCCTGTGCCCCCCATGCGTCAGCCTTCAGAGCAAGGAGGGGTGGAAGGAAAATGGAGAGAAGGAATTGGGAGGAAACACCACCCCCCCACCCCCCCCCCGCGTGCACTGCCGCGGGAATTGCTGCTCCCTAAAATGGCTGCCCTGGGGAAGCCGCGGGCGTGGGCAACGGCGGGCATGGGGCTGGCTGGCGCTGGGCCGTGGTGCTGCCACGGGACGGCTGCCAGCAGGGAAGGGGCTGCCAGGCCGGCACGGGGAGCGGCGGCGGAGGAGCCTTGGGAACTGGGGAGGGAGACAAAATGGCGGCGCTTGGCACTGGTGTCCAGCGGCCCCCGGGGTGTTGGGTGGGAGCGGATTGTGTGTGTGTGAGGGGCTGAGGGGGGGCACGGAGTGAGAGGGGCAGGGAAAATCAGGAGAGAAAAGGGAAAACTGGGCAGACCCTGGCCAAGGCACAGCAGGCGGGCTGGCAGCCGCGGCCGCGCTGTTTTGACGGTGTCGCGGCCCTTTCCCGGCATCAGCCAAAGCTGGGGAAGAGGAACACTGGAGAGCAACGGGTGGGAGGAGGAGGAGGAGGGAGAAGCAGAAGGGAGGATGAGGAGAGGGGGAAACGTGTGGCAGAAAGTTATGGAAGGGATCTGGGAGCAGGCGAGTGTCCTGTGCCGGGGAGGAAGGATGCTCGCGGTAGGGCACAGGGAACCAGAGGGCACATTGGCCATGCCATGCTGCGCCGTGCCATGTCATGCTGGGGTGTGCCAGCGCTGCTGATCTCAGCATCTGAGCCAGCTTATTTATATCCAAAGCTAAAAGGGTGTTCAAGGAGCTGGAGCGGGCGCTGCCCCATGGCCCCACTGCCCTCCGAGGGGCTTGGAGGAGGCAGGACGAGGTGCTATGGAGTGACAGAGGCAATGCCTGGCAGCGGCGGCACTGCCCGAGCTGGGCGACAGCAGCAGGAGGGAGGAGGGGAGACAGGAGCAGGGCCAGGCAGCCATCACTCTGCCTCAGGGCAGGTCGAGGGCTGTGAGTTCCCCTCACATGGCAGCACAAGGGTGTCCCTGTTCCTGTCCCTGTTCCTGCCCCTAGCGAGGGATGTCTGTGGTGGCTCTTCCCTGGTGGCTGGGGACGTGCCAGCTTGGCCCTGGGCCTCCTGCCAGACCATGCCTCAGTTTCCCCATGCCACAGAGCAGTGAGGGGGGCTGCCGGGGCAGGGAACCAGCTGGGTACCCCCAGTTTGCACCGGGTGCCTCATCCCGGTGGTATTTTTCCCTCTTGCAGATGCAGAGCAGAGCAGCAGCCCCCGGACGGGCATTGGCTCAGACCAGGAGGACAGCAAACCCATCACGCTGGGTGAGCAGGGCTCAAGGGGCAGCATTACAGCAGCTTTGGGGGTGTTGGAGTGCTCTCAAGCTTTACCACAAGACACTGTGGAGCAGGAGAGGTGCTTCTGTCCTGTCCTGCCCCCCATCCACAGAGCTCCCTCCTCTCTTCCCACACAGATTCCACAGACTTCCAGGAAAGCTTCGTCACCTCGGGGGTGTTCAGCGTCACCGAGCTCATCCAAGTGTCCCGAAGTGAGTGCCACCATCATACCACCAACCCCCCCCCCCCCGGCTGCCGGGGACTGGCAGCATCCCGATTGCTCCCCATCCCAGATGTGGGCTGGGACCCCCCTGATTCCTCTCTCTCCCTGCAGCACCGGTGGTGACAGGCACGGGTCCAAACTTCTCTCTTGGGGAGCTCCAGGGCCACCTGGCCTATGACCTGAACCCCTCCAGCACCGGCATGAGGAGGACACTGCCCAGCACCTCCTCCAGCGGGTACGTGATCCTGGGACCATGCTGGGGTGGAACTGGGTGATGCTGGGGCAATGCTGGGGTGATTTAGGGGGCAGTACAGGAGTGATGCCAGGGTGATGCTGGAGCAGTGCTGGGGCAATGCTGGGGTGATACTGGGGGTGATGCCGGGGTGATGCCGGAGTGAACCCTAGCCTGGCCATGGGCCACTGCTCATCTCACTGTGGTGGAGGCACAGGGCAGGTTGTGTCCTGCCACAGGCTGGAGCTGATTCCTCCCCTACACCCCCCAGGAGCAAACGGCACAAGTCGGGGTCCATGGAGGACGACATCGACACCAGCCCAGGGGGCGAGTACTACACCTCCTCCAACTCCCCCACCAGCAGCAGCCGCAACTGGACAGAAGACATGGAAGGGGGTAGGTGCTTCCCTATAGGGGTCTCCCTATAGGTGCCCCCCTGCTGCTACAGGGCCCCCCAGCCAGGTCACTACTGTCTGACCTACCCTGTGAGAGCCTGGGGTTGCTTTAGGGTGCTCAGGTCAAAGCACCAGCTGGCTGGAGGTGCTGGGGGGTTGCTGTAGGGCTCCCCAGCAAGTCACTGCTTCTCTGTGGGGGCTGTGGGGTTGCTGTGGGGTTGCCCACCAAAGCACAGGCTCTCTATAGGTGTTCTCTATAGGGCCAGCCCAGTGTCCCAGCCCCACACCAGCCTCTCCCAGCCCCACGGCGGCCGCTTCTGCTGCGGGCAGCAGCTCTCTTGCTTTCTTGGCGTTTTTTCTGTTGGGTTGTTTTTTTTCCCTTTCCTGTCTAGACAGCCCCAATTAGCTGTTCATTAAGAAAATGGGGGGGGGGGCTGGGCTAATTAAAGCGATGCTGCGGGGAGGCATGGCAGCTCCCACACCCCGGGGTGCCTTTGCAGGCCAGGGAGCACTCGTCTTCCCCCCTCTTTGGCTCTTATCCTGCTTCCCTGCACTCCAAACAGTGGGGCAGGATCCATACCGGTGCCCCCAGCCCTGGCAGAGCCTGGGGGGTGCCTGGCTTTGGGGCGCTGGAGGCAATGTGGGGCAAGCAAGTCCTGCCCCAGGAAGGTGCCCCATAGGTGCTGGGGACTGTGGCCCATCCTGCACCACCACTGTGCCCATGGGGCTGGTGTGTCCTCAGGGAGATGTCACCCCCTGCCCAAAGCATTGCCTGGGGGTGTGTGTGGCAGGTTGGGCTGTGCAGGGGTGCCCCTGTCCCCTGCTGGTGGCCTGATTCGGGGCAGGAGGGAGGGGGGCAGCAATCCCATATGGGATGTTCCAGGAAATCCTCCTAAACACCAGCTGAGAAGGGGCTAAATCCATTACCAGGCCTTGGCCAAATGGCCCGAGATAAAGCCACGGTGATGGGGGAGGGGGATTAAGGCACCTACCGTCCCCTCCTGCTCTGCCCCAGTGTCTGGCGCTGCCGGGGGGTTCTAGGGGTCCCTGGAGGGGTCACCCCCCAGGAGATCCTTGTGCTGGCAGGATGTGAGCCCCCAAACCCAGGGGTCCAGTGGCGCACTCCTGGGAGCCCCCACTTCTGCCAGCCTGAGTAGGCACCCACACATGCAAACATGCATGTGCACACAGGCACGGAGGCACACACATGCCCATGCATGAGCACGTGCCTGCACACACGTGTTTATGTGCACACCTGTGGTAGGCCCATAGAGCTGCCCACATCCATGCACACCCCCACTCATGCACACACACGTGCACTCGTGCCGAGCCTGCCCTCAGGGTGCCCCTCACCCCAGGATCGAGCCTGCGGCGGATGCTGGGCTCTGACACTGCGCCCCGCTTTGCTTCAGGCATCTCCCCCACCGTGAAGAAGACGGAGATGGACAAGTCCCCCTTCAACAGCCCATCACCCCAGGACTCCTCGCCCCGGCTGAGCAGCTTCACGCAGCACCACCGTCCCGTCATCGCGGTGCACAGCGGTGAGTGTCCTAGCAGGGAAACCGAGGCACGGAGCCAGGGGGTGAGCAGTGTGGGGCTGGGGCAGCGGCTGGCTGCTGGTGACACTGAGGGGTCCTCCCCTTCCCGTTGTCGCCCGCAGGTATCGCTCGAAGCCCTCACCCATCATCTGCGCTGCATTTCCCCACCACCTCCATCCTCCCCCAAACGGCCTCCACCTACTTCCCCCACACGGCCATTCGGTACCCGCCTCATCTCAACCCGCAGGACCCACTGAAAGATCTCGTCTCGCTGGCCTGTGACCCGTCCAACCAGCAGCCCGGACCGGTAAGGATGCAGCCCCATCCTTGCATCCCATCACTGAGCTCACCGTGAGGCACCAGGGTCTGCTGCATCCCCTTGATTGGGGTGGTGTGTGAATGCCCCATCCCTGGCAGTGTTCAAGGCCAGGTTGGACACAGGGGCTTGGAGCAACCTGCTCTAGTGGAAGGTGTCCCTGCCCGTGGCAGGGGTTGGAGCTGGGTGAGCTTTAAGGTCCCAACTCAAACCGTTCTGTGATTTTATGATTGTCTGCCACCGCCGCCATCACCACCACCACAGTTGGGGGTCAGGGTGCTCTGGTGGCAGTTGGGTGCCAGCACCCAGCCCGGTAGGGTATTGGACAGGGCTGGGCAGTGCCATGCTTTGATTTGGGAGTGCAGCTGCAGCTGGTCAGTGTTGACAGCTTGGTTCTCCAGCGATGGAGGGGAGACAGGGCAGTCGGTGCTGGGGCTGAGCCGTTAGCTGGGGCTGGGGGTGTCTGTGGTAGCAGGGGATGTGTGACCACTGCCAAAGAGCCACCGTCCACCAGCGTGCCGGGGGACTGATGGGCTCTGTGTGCCAGGGACTGATGGGCTCCATGTGCCCCAGCGCCGGCTGGTGACCCGTCAGCCCCGTCCCCACTACGCCATGTCCCCAGGGGGGTGGCAGGGCCACATTGAGCTGCCGTGTGCTGTCCCTCATCCCAGCACCCTGCACATCCAGCACCCCATGCACCCCACATGCCACACACCCAGCCCCCCCAGCACAAAGTGCACCCAGCACCCAGTGCATGCAGCACCCAGTGCACCCAATGCACCCAGCACCCCACACACACAGCACCCAGCACACCCAGTACCCTGCACACTTAGCATCCAGTGCACCCCACATGCCATGCACCCATCACCTCACGCACCCAGTGCACCCAATGCACCCAGCACCCCACACACACAGCACCCAGCACACCCAGTACCCTGCACACCTAGCATCCAGTGCACCCCACATGCCATGCACCCATCACCTCACGCACCCAGCACCCTGCACCCCCACCCTGTGCTCCCTTTGTGCCTGCAGCCAGGCCCCAGGGGTAGCCACACCCCCACCCCCTGCCCTCCTGTGGCCCATTCTGCCTCACACCCGCAGAGTCTGAGGGAGCTCCTCTGAGCTCTGCCCAGCACCCGGCGAGGCCTCATGCCAGGGTGAGGGGCACGGCTGCTCTTCTCCCCATGCAGCAGCTCAGTGCTGGGCTGGCAGAGACTGGGTTGGGAATAGGGGGGAGCTGGTACAGGAGCCTTTGATGCCACCACGGGGTGCCCCTTCCCCACACAGCACCCTGGCTCCGGCATGTGCCGCCATGGGGTGGGGGACGTGGCCCCCCCCAAAGCCCACCTTGACCCCTACCTTTTCACCCCGCCGTGATTCCCCTGTGGCTGGCGCCGTCTGTTCAGGGCTGCTCTGAGACCCATCAAACTCATGCCAGCAGTGAGGGATGCTCTGTGCGGGTGCCAAGCGGCACCAGGCGCTCCCGGGCCGGCTTTTGCCGGTGCTGCCCGTGCTTCCTAATGGCTTGTGCTGTTTGTTTTTCTGTCTGTGTTGTGTCCCCAGTTAAATGGAAGTGGTCAAGTGAAAGTGCCCAGCCACTACCTGCCCCCGCAGATGCTGGCGCCGCCACCTCCCCCTGGCATGCCCCGCTTGGCCGTCTCTCCTGACACCAAACCCACCACGACAACTACCGAGGGAGGGACGACCTCGCCGACATCACCCAGTAAGCACCCCGCGGCGCCCACCCCTCTCCCCGGCCCGGCTGGCCCCCTCCTCTTGCAGCCCCCCCAAAGCGTGTTCCCCCCCCGTCCCCGGTGCTGCTGGGGGGGACGTTGGCGGAGGTGGGCTCCCCGCAGCCGGTGAGAGGGAGGCAGCTGGCACGCGATGAGTTTGCTGGGTCTCAGGCAGGTCGGAGCGGGCAGGGTTTGGGCAGGAGGCTCTTGTGTGTCCCCACCAAGCTGGGGGGGCCCTGCACTGGTCCCAGGGACCGGACAGAGCCCCGTGTCGTTCTGAGCCGACGTCCTGCCCAAACCCCGCCCGGCACAGGCAGGGCTTGCCAGGGGAGGCAGTTGCCTCTCCGTGCCTCAGAACACGGTGGTGCTGCTGGTGAGGCAGGGACCGGTTGGATGGCTGTGGTGCTGGAAGGGTGCTGGGCTGTGCTGCATGGGGCTGCCGTCCTCGCGCTGCCACCAGGGTCCCCGGCGTTGGGACCCTCATTTGACAAGGGGCTGTGAAGCGACGTGGGTGCAGGGCCCCCCAAGAGCCCCTGGGGGACCCCTTGTTAGCAGCAGTTGCTGACGAGCTCATCCTTTGCGTGGCCTCAGTGCCTTGGCCAGGAGGAGTTTGGGGTCACAAAGGGAAGACACTGTTGTCACCCCCGGCATCAGGGCATGTGCTGCAGTGGTGGGACGCTGTGCTACCATCACCATGGTGTGCCATCACCATGCTCCGCGAGAGTGTCCCTGTCCCCATCCTGCTATATCCATGGGACTCCTGGTACCCAGAAAGGCTGCCACATCCCCAGGGACAGGCCATGGCCAGATGCCACTGGTGTGGAGGTTACATGGCATGATGTGGAGGGGAGAGCTCTGCGTGGTGTGGCCTGGCCAGTGACAGGACCATGGTCACAGGGAGGGACTGGGCAGTGCCAGCCTCCCCTTGGCTCAGGGAAGGATGCACACTGGGTGTCCCCAAGGAGCATAGGGGCCAGCTGGCTCCATGCCTCCCCCCCCACTCCGATGGGTCTCAGGAGCTCAGCGGGGCCGGGGGTCCCACTGCTGGACCCCTACCTAGCTGGGGGTGGAGGTGGCAGCGGGGTGATGTGGCTGAGTGGAGCTGGTGGCTCCTGTTGCTCTTGCCCCACAGCGCTGCGCTGGCACCCCGAGGGGTGTCCTGTCCACCCCAGCCCGCCGTCACCTCAAAGCCACCCCTCCCCAGAGGGCACAGGCATGGTAGGCACAGCATCCCTGACCTCCACTCGCTGCCAGGACACCATCAGGGACAGTGCCCTGCTGCCAACTCCATGTGCCCAGGACGCCCGTCCCAGCAGTGCCAGGCAGCGGAGGGACGACGGCGATGCCACTGGCAGCCCCATTAATGAGCTCTCGTTTGTTCCCCAGCCTACTCTGCACCAGGCACGCCCCCTGCGAACCGTTCCTTCGTGGGATTAGGACCAAGGGATCCTGGGAGTATCTATCAGGCACAGGTGAGAGCGGGGATGCTGCTGGGGGGACCCTCCTGCCTTCACCCTGGGCACCGCCGCCATGGCATCGCCGTCGTGGGCATTGCTGCCGTGGGCATGGCCATCGCGGGCATCGCCGTCGTGGGTGTCGCCACTATGGCATTGCTGCAGTGGTGGGCATCACTGCTGTGGGCATCGCCACTGTGGGCATTGCTGCCATAGGCATCACCAGCATGGCATTGCCACTGTGGGCATTGCTGCTTTGGGCATCACTGCCTTGACATTGCCGCTGTGGGTGTCCCCATCATGGGTATTGCCATTATGGGCATTGCCACCATGGGTATTGCCACCATGGCATCCCCACCATGGGTATCATCTCCACCACTGCATCCCCACCATGGGCATCCCCACCATGGGTATCCTCACCATGACATCCCCACCTTGTGCATTGCCACCATGGGCATCCCCAGCTGGTGCCCCGTGCCAAGGCCTCGGGTGCTCCTGGTGACTTTTGGCCACCAAATATCCCCCATGACAGCGGGAGATCCCTGCCATGCCCCGCTTGGCACCATGCACAGCATTCCTGCACGAGGGGCACTGGGGCCGTGTATCCCTTCCCCAGGCAGACACGGACACCCTGCCCTTGCCACTCCAGCCGTGGTGGGATGTGGCAGGCACCTTTCCCGGGAATCTTCACTGGTGCTGGGTGCGTTGGAACCGGCCATGGGTGAGGCACCGTGGGCAGTGCCACGGGCCAGCGCCAGCACCTTGTGCCTCACTTGTACTACGAGTTGCACAGCCTCAGTGGTCCCCTCAGGGGCAGTGTCGGGATGCAGCGGGACGGAGTGTGGATGGCGCCGTGGGGGGGGCAAGGATTTGGGGGGCTGAGCCGTTCCGTGGGGCACTCAAGGGTGCTGTGCTGTGCCACGATGCAAGTGGTCAGGGCCCATGAGCTGGGGCAGGCATGCTGTGCTGTTGCTGGAGGCAAACACTGGGGTCCGGCTCTGACCACAGTGCCCTGCCTCAGTTTCTCCAATGAGCAGAGTAGGGTGGGCACCCTGAGGCTTTTGGATCCCTAAAGAGGAGATACGGTGTGCTAGGGTCCCTACACCCCACACCCTGTGAAGGTCACTGTCCCTGTCCCTGTGCATGTGTGTCTGGATGCGCTCCAGGAGCCTCCCCAGGGCTGAAGGACGCTCTGCCTGAGGAAACTGAGCCACAGGGGTCACAAAGGGGGTGTCCCGTGTCCCGGGAGGGGTGGCTGAGACCTGCTGCTCTCTGGTCATGTGTGGTGGGGCTGGGAAGGGTTAAGGGAAGCAGCGGCTCCGAGCTGTCTCGTTGCCAACGGAAACCAGACATGAGGTAATCGGGAATGAACTTGAACTTGGGGCTGGAGATAGAGGGGGGAGAGACAAGGGGAGGGTGGCAGGGGCCACCCCGCAGGGTCCCCAGTTCTGCCACCCCCCCTCCTTGTCCCCAAGCAGGATGCTTTCCCTGCAGACCATCGCCTTGGCCACCGAGGAGGACGGGGGGGGGCACTGAGTGAACTCGGTACAGGAGTGGGGCAGTGAGGGGAGCGTGGGGACAGCGTGGGGACACAGGGTAACGCCAGGCTCTCTCCTCTCTCCCGGCAGTCCTGGTACCTGGGATAACCGCCGCCGTGCCGCCCCTTCGCCTCCCTTCTCTGCTTTAGGCACCCCCAGAGGAACATCCCTGAGCACCAGGCCCAGCCTTGCGGTGACGACGGAGAGCGTGGACTCATGACGACGACGACGACAACGACGACGACAAGTAAAACCCACACCCGAAGGAAAGAGCGAGGGAAAGGAAGAAGGAAAAGGGTCAAACTTTTTCAAAAAGGAAAACAAAAAAACCCCACACAAACAACACACCCCCAGCCCAGGAGGATCCCAACCCCTCCCCCCCCGGAAAACAAAGAAACACACACAAAAAAGGAGAGAAAAAAACACTATTATTTGCCCCCATCGGCCGGCGCTGAGACCTGACACAACTCGTGCCAGCGATGCTCCTGCAGCGCCTGAGCCCCAGCGGCTGCCGACTCCCTCGGTCCTGCCTCCATGTGAGTAGAAAAGATCAAACCCCCCTTTCGCCGTCCCCCCACCCGGCCCCACACAGACTCTCGGGGGGGCCCCGGGGGTGACACGGTGACATGGTGCTGCAGTGGCCGGGGCTCGGCTTGTCACGACTTGTCACAGGAGGAAGGGGGCTGGGGGTCCCCCACCAGTCCCTTCCCCCCCTACCGTGTCCCCGTGTCCCCCACACGTGTCCCCACGCCGGGGGGGGGCTGTGATGAGGGGACACGTCCGTGTGTCTGAGCTATGCATTCCTGTGGACAGGTACAGGGGGGAGGGTGGGGGGGTGCGATTGTGTTGCACATTTGTAGGAAATGCACTTTGAAGAGGGAATGGTTAAAAAAAAAGATAAGAAAAAGAAGAAAAGAAAAAAAAATCACAAAAAAAGGAGGAAAAAGAAGAGGAGGAAGAGGAGGAGCAGGAGGAAGAGGAGGAGGAGGAAGAGACAGAGCCCCCAGCCCGGCCTTTGGCTGCTTTGGGGTTTTTTGGGATTTTTTCTTTTTTTAACGCCAAGGGCAGAGCCCCCCCTGCACCCCCCAAAGCACCTCCGCACCCCCCAAACCTCCCCTGCACCCCCAAAACCCCCTCCGCCCCCCCCCGCCAAGTGCCTGAACCGCTGCGGGGGACGGGACACGGACCCGGAGACCCCTCCTGAGGATCCCCCCCACTGGGAGGGAAGCGCTGGAGGAAGCCCCCATCCCGCGCGGGGGAGGAGGAAGATGAGGAAGACCCCCGGTGTCCCCCCGGAGCAGACTGGTGTCCCCCCCCGCGCCGCAGGGGGCAGCCCACGGGGAATGACGGAGAGAAGCGGCTGTGGGATGTGCGGGATGGCAGCGAGGAGCACCGCCAAACCCTCCCCCGGCTCCCGCGGAAAGGAGAAGGGTTGGATGGAGGAAATCCCGGGAGAGGAGAAAACATCCAAGATGAGAAGAAAAATGAGAAAACCCGCAAGAGAACAAGAGAAAACGGCAAAAGAAGCGCTTGGCGGTGACGGAGCCCTCTTTGGTTTGGGGTTATTTTTTTAAAGATCTGAGAAAAGCATTAAAAAAAAACAAAACAAAAACCCCTCAAGAAAAGAAAAAAAAAAAGAGAAAAAGAGGGAAAAAAAAAAAAAAAAAAAAGGACAAACCCCCCTATCTATAAGTGCATGGTGCTTTACCAGGACCTGGCGACCCGGCTCGGCCCCGCCGCGCTGGCGATGCTGTGCATGGCAGAGTGTAACCGGCTCGACCTTCCCCTCAGCAACAGAGAAAAAAGAGGAAAAAAAACCACCAAAAAAAAAAAAACAACAAAAAAAATCTGTATAAAAGAAAAGAAAAAAAAAAAAAAAGGGGCGAAAAACCGAAAAAAACGCAAGGAAAAAAAAAAAACAAAAAACAAAAAAGAAAAACAAAACAAAAAAAGAAATCCATGTTTTCCTAATTTGCACGAAGTTTTCTACCACAAGATGTGCCTTTGCCTTCGGAGCCTCAGTATTACCGGGCCCGGTGCCGGGGCGCGGGAGCCGCTGCATGCCCGGGGCCCCCCCCCCGCCTCCTGCATGGCTTCTTCTCGGCCGGAAAAATCCCCTTTTTCTCTCTCTTTTATTATTATTATTATATTATTATTATTAATTGTTTTTTTTAACCCATTTCCCCCCCCTTCGGAAATGTCTTCCAGTTGATGCACCCTCTGCGCCAACACACCGGAATATGCAATAGCCGCCCCCCCACCCCCCCCGCTTTGCCTCTTTTTGGGGGGGGTCCTTCCCTTTTGGGGGGGTTTCTTTTGGTTTTTGGCTTCCAGCAACCAAAGGCAGCGAGGTGGGAGGCAGTGCTTCCCCCCCCTCCCCGGGCCTGAACCCCGCCAGTGCTCTGGGTCTGGGCATGGCAGGATGGATGAGGATGCGGTTGGGGTCCCTCATGGCTGAGTCCTCGTGGGAGGGGGCCCAGCATCCTGACCTCCCCCCCTTTTGAACTGGTTTTCAATGGGGTGCAAGGGCAGGAGGGCTGAGCCCGGCAGCTCTTGTGACAGGAATAGAACCGTGTGAATGTAGCTGTGCCCCTCCCCCCCCAAAAGGGCTGGTGTCGGGGGGGTCACAGGTCACAGCCCCCCCATCTATCCCCATTGGCCTCATCTTGGGGGGTCAGGAGGGAACAGGTCAAGAGGTCTCCTCTCGCCTGTGCAAACCACCGAGCGGGGGGCTTAACACCCCCCAAAAATCCAGATTTTGCCTTAAAACCCCCCGTCCCACCGGCCGGAGAGACACCCCCTTCCCTCCCAGCCCTGCTGAGGCTGAGGCCTGATGCGGGTCGTGACAGCGATGGGCGGGCGGCACCGCGCGGCGGCGCTGCTTCGTGATGAAGAAATGTCAACATTTTGGGGCTTTTTTTTTTTACATTTTTAATAGTTTGGTTTGTTTTGGGTTTGTTTGGTTTTTTTTGTGTGTGTCCAAAAGTATTAGTGGGGGACTAAGGGGGAAATGGGCGAGGGTCCCCCCCCCGGTGTGGTTTTTTGGGGGTCCCACCAAGGGGAACATCTGTGGGAGACTCTTCCTGATGCAAGGTGCAGTGTTGGTGTCTGCAAAGACAATGCAAGGCGGGGGGGGGGGGGAGGGGAGGATCGGCGTCCAGCGGGGGGAGAGACGTTGAAATAATGGAATTTCGGGGAAAGTAAAAAAAAAAGAAAAAGAAAAAGAAAAATGAAAAAAGGAAGAAAATTGGGGGAAAAGGAAAAAAAAATACAAAAGGAGAGTTTTAAAGGTTTTAAGGTTTTAAGGCTCGAAAAAAGATGGGAAAATACTGACAAAAATTAATGTTTTTTGCAGTGGTGACCAGTGACAGGAGGGAGGGGGGAACCCCCCCGGGGCAGCCCCCCAGCATGTGCGGGGCCTGGGGGGGGAGGTGAGGGGCGCTGGCGCCCCTCGGGCCTCCCCCCCCCCCCCCCCCCAAGGAAGCCCCCGGCTACCCCATTTTGCTGCCTTTGCCCGGGGCCAGCCCAGCTGCTGCGGCCCCCCAGAACCCGCCCTCGGCAAGAAACGCACCTTAAACATGTTAAATCAAGGCAAAAAATCATCACCTTGACACCCCCCCCCAGCGGGGGGGGCGGGATGAGGCTTCCTGTGGGGGAGTCCGGGAGCCCCTATCCCCCACGCCCCGGGGACTTTGCACTGCTCCCCCGACACCCCCAAAGGGAATATGCAAACCCCCCCATAGCCCTCGGAGTGGGGGGGGGAGGGGGGGAGGCACCACTAATTTTTATTATTATTTCTATTTTAATTGTTTTCCCTTTTAGTTTTTAACCCCCTCCACGCCCCCCACCCCACAGCGGGGGTGGGCGCAAAGCGAGGTGGGGGGAGATCCACATATGATCCCCCCATCATCGGGGCTGCTTATGGGGAGGGGTCCCATAAGATGAGGGGATGAAGGGGGGGGTCCGCTCGACAATCACCAGGGCCCCCCCGGGGGGTTTCGTGCACTACAGCCTCTCCTCGAGGGTTTTTTTAGGCTCGTCGGCTTCAACCGTTAATGAATAGTCCTCGTGCCCTATAAATAACGCTGTACATAGGAGCTCCCCCCCCCGCACACACACATATATATATATGGGGCTGCGGGGCAGGGGGGCCCTGCGGGCCGCACGCACCTAAAGGTACTTTAAAGCGCAAAGGAATATATATATATAAATATCACTATATATATATATACATACCCCGCTATATATATATGGCGTGTCCGTTGTCGGTTTGTTTCTGGTTTGGGTTTGTTTTTCCCGTATTCTTGAGTTTGGAAGCCCTGCTGCTGCGGGGCGGGGGGGGAGCACCCATGGATGCCCCCCTGCAGCACCCGGGGATACCCCCCTGCAGCACCCATGGGTACCCCCGTGCAGCAGCACCCGGGGGTGACCCCATGCAGCACCCTGGGGTATCCCCCCTGCAGCACCAATGGGTGCCCCGCACGGTGCCAGCGGGCCGGCGGGAGCGGAGATGGAGCCCAGGAGGGGGGTGTGCGTGTAATGGGGGGTCACATCCCCCCCTCCAACCCCCCAAATGGCGGCAGAAGGAGGGACCCCCCCAAAAGGCGCCTTTCGGGGGGCAGCCGGGGCCCCCTCACAAACCAAAAACCTGCCGCAGTGCCTCCGCGCTACCGGCTGCCCCGCCGCCTTTTGGGGGGGGTCCTACCCTCCGCGCCCCCTCCGCATCCCCCCTGCACCCCAATGTTCCTCCCTCCGGATTCCCCCCACTTTGTACCCCCCCGAGCAGCCGGATTCTCGCTTCTCGCTTCGCCGCAGCCGTTACTGACACCCCGGGACACCCCGGGACCCCCCCCCCCCCGGTGCATCACGATACTCGGTTCTCCCGCCGCGCAGCCGCTGCCGATCCCCGCCGCGGGGGGGAGGTGGGTTTTGGGGGGTTCTGTTTGTTTTGTTTCTTTTTTTTTTTTTTTTTTTTTTTGGGTTTTGGGGTTTTTCGGTTGTTTCTTCCCCTCCCCCCTATGCAAAAAAAAAAAAAAAAGAGACAAAAAAGAAGAAAAAAGAAAAAAAAAAGCCAAAAACAAAACAAAAACTGACACGGGGAAAAAAAAAAAAAGTTAAAAAAAAAAGAAAAAATTAAAAGTAATTAAAAAAAAGACAAAAGCCAGAAAATGTACAAACATTAAACGAGCTCTGCTTCAACTCCCGCCCGCCTCCGGCCCTCCTTTGCCACCGGCACCGAGGCACCGCTGCGGTGCGCTGGGGTGGATTGCGCTGTACTGGGCTGGATTGGGATGTACTGGGGAGCACTGGGCTGTACTGGGGTGGATTGGGGTGCACTGGGCTGTACTGGGGTGCACTGAGCTGTACTAGGCTGCACTGGAGTGTACTGAGCTGTACTGGGCTGCGGTGGGCTGTGCTGAGGTGCACTGGGAGCACTGGGCTGTACTGGGGTGTACTGGGCCGTATTGGGATGTACTGGGGTGCACTGAGCTGTACGGGGCTGTACTGGGGTGGATTGGGGTGCACTGGGCTGTACTGAGGTGCACTGAGCTGTACTGGGCTGCACCGGGCTGTACTGGGGTTCACTGGAGCCAGGGTCATGCCGGGCAATGGGTGCCCATCACCCCCTCCCACTCAGTCTATAGGGCACACGGGGGATGCAGCCGCGGGACCCCACTGCCACTGCTTTGCTCCAGTGACATCATCGCTTCGCCGGTGTGACGTCATTGCCCTCACCCGTAGGAAGGCGTTGCCCCAAGCTGGGGGTACCCGCGCTGTCCCCACCGGCCCCGCCCCAATCAGGGGGTACCTGTGACACCCCCGAGGCGTGGGGCAGCCCCACAGGCCCCGCCCCGGCGCGGTGACACCAGACAGTTGACACTGGGGACCTTTACTGGGGTTCAACTCCCTCCCGCCACGGGGGGACCAGCCAGATGCAGGGGTGCGGGGGGTCCCTGCGCTGCCCTCCCGGATCCACTCCGCCGGCGGCGGTGGATCCACGCCGGATTGTGGCTGCAGCCGGAGCCGCCCCACGACACCTCCCGCCCCGCGGCCGCACCCGCAAAACCCGGCGTGGATTCCCGCCCCGCGGACTGGGCTGGGGGCGCGATGCCCGACGCGGGGGTCCCGGCGCCGGCCTCGGCTTACAGCGGCGTGGCATTCTTCCGCCCTTCGCCGTCGCTCTCCTCGTCGCTGCCCTTCTCAGCCGCCGGGTTGGCGCGGCCGGTGCGCTCCAGCCTGCTGTGTGGGAGGGTAAATGGCACACGGGGCCGTCACCCTGTTCTCCGGCCGTGCTCAAGGCACGCCGGGCATGTGGCCGTCCCCACGAGGCCCGGACGGAACGGCCCGTGGCAGCCCCTCAGCGCCCGGGCCGTGGTACCTGTTGGTCCATGGGCTGTCCTGGAGGCTGCCCTGCTTCCTGCAAGGGGACAGAGGGGTGAGCGGAGCCTGGGAGTCTCCTCCCTGCAGCTCCCGTGCTCGGCCTTGGGCATGGTCGCCCCCTTCCCCCCCACCCCGGACCAGCACCCCCCAACCTGTGCATCCGGAGCTTCCAGAGCCGGTTGACGAGCAGGACGATGAAGACGATGAAGAGGAAGACAACGACAGCCGTGAGGCCGACAAGCCAGGGCTGCAGCTCCTTGGGGCCAGTGCCTGCACAGCCGGGGATGGGGACAGGGATGGGCACAGGGGTGGGGACAGCTTCAGAGGAACCCCGTCCTGCAGGAGATGGACCCCCCATCCCACGGCACAGGGTCCCAGATACTCGCCACCCCCTTCCCACCATCCCTCCAGTGCCACGCTCCACAGCCAACCTGTCCCCAGGAGAGCATGGGGACAGCAGGGAGCACTGGGGCAGCAGGTGGGTGCCCTCAAATCTCTCTGCCCCCAAAGTGGTCGCTGCCAGGGCACTGGGACAGACTGGTCTTACTGGGGATGGGCAGTATGGGGACACCTACCGTCCTGTCCCTGGGCAGTGGCAGCAAGGACGAGCAAGACCAGGAGTGAGGGGGGCTGCCAGGCCCTCAGCATCTTCGGTGGGAGGTCAGCAAAAGGCTGTGGCACCCCCGGATCCTGCACCCCGAGGTGGGTCCTGTCCCACAGCCAGTGACAGGCAAGTGCGGGTGCTGCTCTGCGCACCTGGGGCCAAGGGGCGGCTTTTATTGCACTCGAGAGGACAAGTGCCACCAACACCACAGCAACGTGGCTCCTGGATCCCTGGGGAGGTGGCACCAGCACAGTCACCAGCACCTGGCGGCAGCCAGCAGCCACGGGCCCAGTGCCGGGGTCCAGCATGGGTGAATAGAGAGGGATGGAAGGAAGGAAAGCCCAATGCCACATCCCAGTTTATCCTCTGTGCTCATGGGCTGCTGCACCCCTGTCCCCACTGGCAGTGCTGACACAGATCCATGCCACTGCCCCATCCCTGCGGACATGGCCCCCAACCTGCCATGCTGTGGGAACGGAGCAGCACAGGGGGGCACACACGGGCAGTGCCAGGCCAGCCCCAGATCCCCTCAGGCCCAGCCATGCCCCAGGTGCATTGGCTGGTGCTGGCAGAACCCTGTCATGTCCCCAGGGAGTGTCCGGTACCGTGAGGAGCTAAACATTAACGGTGTTATCGGGAGACCTTGGCAGGGTGCAGCCCCCACCCACCGGGGCACGGGGAAACAGAGGCATGGGGTGCCCAGGAGCACCCAGGGATGGACCAAGGGCATCCTGCCCATGGCAACCCCTGAGGGGACAGGGCCCCTGCTGAAGGGGGGTGTGTGAGGTGGGGGGACCAGCCCCAGCCTAGGTTTAAGGCAGGGAGTGGGGGTCTGGACGAGGCAACCCCATCCCCAGCACCCCCACCTGCAGCTTTGCACCCACAAGACCGGCTTTGGGGGGTGCCTGTGGGTGCCCCTGAGCTCTACCCCATGAGGAGAGGGCACAGCCTGGCAGGGTCAGGGCATGAAGGGGGCCAGCGGGAACAAACCCGGCTTCAACATCCATCCGTCCCTCCCCACGCACGGTCACGCTGACATGGGCCTCCCTGCAGGCGCGCGTGCCCGTGTTTCCGTGCTCACATGTGTGTGTGCCCATGTCCCTGCCCCTATGCCAGGGGTTTGCATCCCCTTCGCACCCCCACACACGTGTGCGACACACCTCTCCCCACATGCCCATGCCCGGCACAGGGGGTGTCCCTGCTGTCCCCAGGCCAAGGTCAGGGTGTCCCAGTGCTGCCCATGTCCCTCCCCATGCCCATGGTGAAGGGGCGAGCACGCAGGGATGGGGCAGGCGTGTTTATTGGGGGCAGCAATGGCAGCCCCGAGACTGGGCCGTGGGGCTGTGCGAGGACCCGGCTGCCGGGGGGGCTCCGGGGCACTGGCAGCGGCAGGAACAGGGCGTCCCCCGTCTCTAGAACAACCTCTTCTTGTGGGAGTCGGCGAAGGAGATGGAGCTGCGCGGGGTGGACGGGAGCAGCCGCAGTGCAATGTCGGCACCTGGCAGCACTCCCGCGCCTTCGCCCTCCAGCTCCCGCTCTCCCGGTGTCCCGTCCTCCTCCAGCCACTCCACCTCCGGCACTATCCCCTTGGCCATCACCACCTCCTCCTCCTCCGGTTTGGGCCCAAACGCCCAGTCTGGGGGGCAGAAACAGAGCTGTCAGTGGCACAGCCCCATAGCAAAGGCTCTGGGTGACCCCCCTCACACAGCCCCTCACCCAGCCCCGCTGCAGGCAGCACTCACCGGCAAAATCATGCACCAGGTCCTTGATGAGGTGGCCCACGATGGCGTATGCCACCAGCAGCACCAGGGTGGCCGCCATCATCAGGTACAGCACATAGCGGGGTAGGCGGATGCTGTCCAGGGCAGGGGGTTTGTATTCCACATAGAGCACCCCGTCCTCCTCGGGGGGGGACTGCAGCAAGTGCCGTGGCCCCCAGGCCCCCCTGGGGCTGGGGAGTGGGGTGCCCCCCGCGAGGGCCATTGCCAGCTCCCCCCCAGCCACCAAAGGACAGAGCATCCATGGGAAGGAGCTTAGTGCCCGCTAATCCAGGCACAGCCCTGGCGGGCTCTGCCTGGGGGGGACCAGGGAACTGTGACACGGCTCAGGGTCGCCAGAATCTGCCCCTCTGGCAACTCCACAGGTCCCTCCATCTCCCCAGCAGTGGGGAATCCCCCACAGCTGGAGAACCTCTACAAGCAGGGATTGGGGGGGTGACGGACACAGCCCAAAGCCTCTCCTCATCCCCTGGGCTTGGTCAGATCCCATGAGCAGATGGTGTGAGGTGCCGGGAGCAGGCAGAGGACAGGGTGCCCTCCATGCCGGGAGGCGATGGGCAGGGTGATGGGCACCACAGCCCCATGCAGAGGGGGCCCATGGGGACCCTTTGCTGTGCTGTTGCCTTCCCAGAACTTTGTCTCAGCCCCACACATGGCAGCAGCACCCAGCCCTGGCCGGGGGGGGCAGGGATGAAGGTGTCCATGAGATTCAGCTCCAGCTCAACACCCAGGCCCTGCTCTGCCCCGGCACGCTGGGGTGCACTGGGCTGTACTGGGCTGTACTGGTGTACTGCAGCCCAGCTCTGCTGCACCCAGCTCTCCCCTGGCCAGATCCTTTGTAGTGCTGAGAAATAGAGAGGTTTGGTGGCCTTCAGCCTCCACAACACACTCAAGTGACCATCCACAGCACTTGGACGCTCAGGTCTCACCTGCAGTAAGCACATGGGTTACCTGAAGAAGTTGTGGCTGATGTCCCATCCCTGGCAGTGTTCAAGGCCAGGTTGGACACAGGGGCTTGGAGCAACCTGCTCTAGTGGAAGGTGTCCCTGCCTGGGGCAGGGGTTGGAGCTGGAGGAGCTTTAAGGTCCCTTCAACACAAACCAGGCTGGGATTCTGTCATAAATCATTGGAAGATGAAAACTTTGGCTTTGGGGAAGGACACCTGGGACACCCCATGGGCAATGTCTGCCCGCCCCCTCCCCCCCCCCCAGTGCTCTCGCCTTCTACAGCTGGAACCAGATCTTAAACATCTTTTCCTGTTCTCTGATTCCATTATGGCAGCCCCAGAGCTGACCCTGTGGTTGTGAGTCCACCCCACATCCAGGCACAGGCTCTAACACTGTGCTGCATTCACGCTGGAGCTCCTGCTGCCAGCGCTTTGTTCCCTGCCAGCCAAGCCCCATGCCCACAGCGGCTGCCTGGGGGCGCTGGGTGACGGCAGCAGACACCAGCCTCAGCCCCCCCCCCCGGTCTGGTTTAACACGGGGGGAAGTCCGGGCAGGCTCTGCCTCACCCTGTAGCCCCAATGGCAGCGGCGCTCCCTCTGGAGAGCAAAGCGCAGCCAAAGCTTCCAAACTTTGCCATGAAACAATCCCCATCCCCAGGCAAAGGCTGTGGCAAGTGCGGCCCCAGCCTGCCCCGACAGGAGAGGCCAAACCCACAGCAGCTCCTCCACGGCAGAGGCGAGCAGGGCCCGGCTCAGCACCAGCGCCACAGGTGATTTCGAGGCATCCCATCCCTACAACCTCCAGAGCGAGCACCCAAAGCCAGCCCCGGCCTCCCAGCGAAGCTCTGCAGGGAAAGCAGAGCTTTGCCACACAGAGCCACCACGGCAGCACAAGCCCATAGCAGCCCCAAGGCCCCACAGAGCCACGACAGGCTCCGACGTGCTGAACAGAGCCCACTCGGTGCTAGCCCCGAGCCAGACTGCAGGTATGCAGGGAAAAAAGGACAGATCCAGGAAATTGGGGGTGGTGGGAGAAGGACAAGTACCAGCTCAGCCCGGATTTGGAGGGAGAATGCAGCTGTAATTGTGCCAGAGAGCGAATCCAGTTCCTCCTCCACCTCTGCCACAGCAAGGCACGGATCCATGTCTATGGAAGAGGCCATGACAGCGCTGCTGGGGTGGGGGGAAAGCAGCAACGCCGGGGCTCAGGCCGACGCCTCCAGCCTGCAGAGCCCATCAGCATACTGGAACTGGTCCCCGTTCTGGTACTCGAACATGTCCAGCGCCACCTCACAGCTCTCGCGCACCACGCGCTCCGCGTCGCAGGCGAAGGCGCGCAGGGTCTGCAGGCAGGAGGGGTGCGCGATGGAGCCCAGCGCCTCCGCGCACTCGTGGCGCACCATGGGGCTCTCGGTGGGGCTGCGCAGCGCGGCCGTCAGCTGCGGGACACAGGCCTCGTCCTGCATCTGGCCCAGCACATACCCGATCTCGTGGCGGAACAGGGCGCTGCTGCAGCGCAGTCCTGCGGGAGAGGAGAGAGTGAGCTGCCGCGGCCCCAAAGGGCACTGGGTGTGTGGTCAGAGCCGCACACCCAACCCCAAAGCCATGGGGAGCACACCCTGGGGGTTAGAGCTGGCAGTCACTGCCACAGACCCACGGGGGTTTGGGGAAGGGGACAAAACACCTACGGGAAGGGGTGTCCCACCCTGCTCCGAGCCTGCACAGCCACAGCAGCTCTGGCACAGAGAGACCCTCTTGCGATGGAGCTGCTGGCCCCTTTGCCTGCCCTGGGGAACCTGCGCTGCCCATGGACCCTGCTCCACCAGCACAAGGTGCCTGGCGGGTGCTGGCAGCTCAACCTCAAGTCCTGCTGTGCTGCAGGGCTGAAGAGCTGCAGCAGGAGCTCATGCACATGTGCTCTCAACTCGTCCCAGATGGCTGGAGAGCCTCAGGCACTTCCCTTGCGCTGGGCCGTGGGCCCAAACAGTCCCTGGGCTGTGGTTTACCCCTTCCCCACTCAGGAGACACTCACTCCCCTCTCCAAAGCTATTCCCAAATCCCAGGAGGAAGTTGGCAGCCTCCAACTTGAGAGTAGGGCCCGGGTCCTACCAAGAAACACCAGGTCAGACTGGTTGGTCCCAAGCCAATGTTACAGCCTGTGCTCTCTCCCACCCGGACCCACGGAGCAAGGGAGGACATTACAGGGGCTGTGAAACGCAAGAGAGCACCGAGTGCTTTGCAATGTGGCTCCTGCAAGCAAGCAGGGGGCAGCAGCTCCAGAAACACACATGTGAAGAGCCCAAGAGGAGCCTCAAGGCTCTGGATTTGGGAAGGGCTAATCCTGGATTACCCTATAGAGAGTTACAGCCCGGAGCCTGCCCTCACCATCCGCCAGCGCCAGCACAGCAGCGCGGCCCCCCACGTTCCGCAGGGCAAACATGGCTCTGTAGCGGTCGAACAGCGGCTGGGACTCGTCCAGGAGGGTCTCACGGAGTTTGGTGACATCCGTCTCCTCCGCAGGGGGAGCGGGATCCACAGAGCGGTAGGGGCTGGTGCCTGGATCGTGCTTGTTCTCCTGCAGCCACTCCAGTCTCCTCACTGCCAACTGACACGTCTCGGCCACCTGCAGGGATGAGGACAGAGCCCTTGTGGGATGGATGGGAATGGGTTCGCTAAGACAGCAAGGAGTCAGCACGCAGGAAGAGGTTTTTCATAGAATCATGGAATGGTTTGTGTTGGAAGGGACCTTAAAGCTCGTCCAGTTCCATCCCCCTGCCACGGGCAGGGACACCTTCCACTAGAGCAGGTTGCTCCAAGCCCTGCAGACCCATCACAGGGGAAATGAACCCCCTTCTCCCCGCCAAGAGCCTCACCTCAACCACGGGATCCTCTGAATAGCGTTTCAGGATATCCAGCACATCGGGATTCCCAATAGCACCCAGGGCTTCACCTGAAGGAAGCATGTGTCGGTGCGTTAGCAGGGTGTCTGCTGGGTTCTCCAGCAAAGCCTCACCCTGCTCTGAAGGGGGACATGGGCCTGACTGACCAGTACTAAAAGACACAGCCAGGGAAGTCACCACGGCAGGAGCCTGGCCAGGGGGAACAGGGAGGCTCAGCCAACCAGTCCAGCCAGTGCTATGTGGTGAAGCGGTTGTATTCCTCAGGCTTCTCCCAGCCATTACACCCAAGCTGGATGAGGCTGTTACAGAATGGTAAGAATCAGAAGAGACCTTAAAGAACACCTTCCACCAGAGCAGGTTGCTCCAAGCCCCTGTGTCCAACCTGGCCTTGAACACTGCCAGGGATGGGGCAGCCACAGCTTCTCTGGGCACCCTGTGCCAGTGCCTCAGCACCCTCACAGGGAAGAGCTTCTGCCTCAGAGCTCATCTCAGTCTCCCCTCTGGCAGGTTAAAGCCATTCCCCTTGGCCTGTCTCTCCAGGCCCTTGCCCAAAGCCCCTCTCCAGGTTTCTTGTAGCCCCTTTAGGCACTGGAGCTGCTCTAAGGTGTCCCCTTCAGGAGCCTTCTCTTCTCCAGGCTGCCCCAGCCCAGCTCTCTCAGCCTGGCTCCAGAGCAGAGCTGCTCCAGCCCTCGCAGCAGCTCCCGGGCCTCCTCTGGCCTCGCTCCAGCAGCTCCACGTCAGGAACGGTTTGGTACAGACGGGAGCACCCACAGACTGCCCTCTCCCTGCACCCGCAGCCATCGTACCGGCCTCATGCCTGACCATGGGCTCCTGGCTCGTGTCCTCCAGCACACGGACGAGCACCGGGATGGCCGCTTCCTCCTGCATCTGCCCCAGGCAATAGGCCAGCTCGTGCTTCAGCAGCGCGGAGCCGTCCCCGAAGGCGCGGCCGATCCAGGCCACGGCCGCGGGGCCGCCCAGACTGCGCAGGGTGAAGAGGGCCCGGAACCGGGCGGGCAGCGGCTGCACCGCGTCCACCAGCGCCCGGCCCACGGCCGCCACCTCCTCCTCCGTCACCATCACACCGGCGGGCAGCGGGCTCCGGTCACGGTCCTGCACACGGGGGGGGGGAGGGAGTGAGGGAGGCCCCGCGCCGCGCCCGGGGGAAGGACGGGGACGGGGCCGCGACCGCACTCACCGCACGCCGCCATGCTGCTCCCTCACGTGACCACACCAGCGGCTCCTCCCACTGCACTTCCGGGCCCGCCCATGGGTGGTGCTGCAGCTCCCCCCCCCCCCGCCCCGAGCGGGACCGGCCCCGGAGCAGCGAGAGGGTCCAGGCGGGGCGGGAGCGGGGCCCCGGGGCTGGGGCGGACGGCTCTGGGGAGGGACACGGGCTGCGGGAGAACGGATTGTTCCAATCTCCATCTAAACCTGCCCTGGTGCAGCTTGAGGCCGTTTCCTCTTGTCCCAGCCCTTGTTCCTTGGGAGCAGAGACCAGCCCCCTCCTGGCTCCATCCTCCTGTCAGGCAGTTGGAGAGAGCGATAAGGTCCCCCCTGAGCCTTCTCTTCTCCAGACTAAACCCCCCCCGGTCCCTCAGCCGTTCCTCATCACACTTGTGCTCCAGGCCCTGCACCAGCTCCGGTGCCCTTCTCTGGCCCCGCTCCAGCACCTCAATGTCTCTCTTGCAGTGAGGGGCCCAGAACTGACACAGGATTCGAGGTGCAGCCTCACCAGTGCCCAGTGCAGGGGGACGGTCACTGCCCTGGTCCTGCTGGCCACGCTATTTCTGATCCAGGCCAAGATGCTGGTGGCTTCTTGGCTGCCTGGGCACAAGCTGCTCATGTTCAGCTCTGTCACTCGGCACCCCCAGGTCCTTTTCCATGAGCGGCTTTCCAGCTGCTCTGCCCCAAGCCTGGACTGTTTTCAAGGGGTCCTCCTGGTTTCAGCCTGACAGAGGGACCTTGAGACAGAGCTACGCTCCCCAGAAAGGGAAACCCAGGCAGCACACACCCACCCAGCCCCAATCCCCCGCTTTTCCTCACACAACACACCACCAGACTGCTCCATGCCTGGAAGACAGCAAAGGGCACAAAATACATTCCACTGCCTGAAACCAGTGGCAAAACCAGGATAAGCACAATGCAGCCACCCCCTTTCCCCATCCTGGGAATGGCCAACGCAGCCAGCAGCCCTTAGTAGACATGGGAGGACACAGTCCTTTCCCGAGCAGCACGGTACCACTGGGCCAACGTCTGCTGGAAGAAGTCCATGAGCAGGGATGTGCAGGGCTGCTCCTTCCCGCCCGGTCCTGTCATCCCTCCCCAGTCCCATCATCCCTCCCCGCAGCTCTCGAAGTACTGGCACATGAGCTCCCGCACTTGCTCGGCCCGTCCATCCTCCATGGCGGCGGGCGCGGGCTGGCAGGGCTTGGGCAGCTCGGTGGGCTCAGTGCCCTCCAGCCACTCCTGGTTGAAGGGGTTGTCGTGGGCTTCACAGACATTGTGCAGGATGCAGCAGGCAAGGACGAGGGTGGGCAGCAGCTCCAGGCTGCAGTCGTCACACTTGAGGAGGATCTGCCAGCGCGCCTTCAGGCGCAGGAACGCGTTCTCAATCACGCTGTGTGCCCGCTTCAGGCGGTAGTTGAACTGCAGCTGCCGCTGAGTGAGGGTCTCATCCTCCTGGTAGGGCTTGAGGATCCAGTCTTGCAAGGGATAGGTGGCATCACCCAGCAGCACATACTTCTGTGCCTTCCCCATGAAGTGCTTGGGAGGGTTGGGGCACAACCGGCCCTCCTTGGCCAGCACCCACAGGCTGGAGCTCTCCAGTACCGCGCTGTTCTCCATGCTGCCGGGGAAAGCGGTGGAGACATCCCAAAACTGGCCCAGCCCGTCCACAGTGGCCTGTGTAAGGATGGAATGCCAGCCCTGGCCGTTGCAGTAGTCAGCACTGAGGCGCAGGGGCGGGTGGATGGGGATGTGAAGGCTGTCCAGGGCACCGATGCAGTGCGGGAAGCCCCAGCGCGTGCGGAAGATGCGCACCATGTTCTCCAGCTCCTTCTCGCTGGGTAGCCGGAGGTAAAGGGGCTTCAGCAGCAAGACAACAGCGTAGCTCACCTCCCGCACACAAGTCTGCACCGTGGAGGGCCCCACACCAAAGAGAGGGCTCAGAGTTTGGTACTCCACGTTGGTGGCCAAGTGCCACAGAGCCACAGCCACCCTCTTCTCCAGGGGCAGCGTGGGGTGGAAGTGGGCGCTGTGTGGAGCCAGCCCAGGACGCAGCTGGTTGCAGATGTAGAAGAAGGTCTCCTTGGACATCCGGAACTTCTCCAGCCAGTCCCGGGGGCTGAACTCCTTCAGCACCACCCGCTCCCACCAGTCTGCGCCCCTGACGCCGGGCCAGGCGCGGGGGTAGAAGTAGCAGCTGGTTCTCCTCCGGCGAGCGATCAGGAGCTGCAGTGTGGAGGGGAGACGAGGGGAATGAGGTGGTGCTTCAGAGAACCATAGAACAGTTGGGAAGGGACCTTAAAGCTCCTCCAGTTCCAACCCCTGCCATGGGCAGGGACACCTTCCACTAGAGCAGGTTGCTCCAAGCCCCTGTGTCCAACCTGGCCTTGAACACTGCTTCTCTGGCCCACGCCCTCCCAAGACTACCCAGTTCCATCTCCAGCCACCCACCCGGTGCCAGGCAGCTGGTGCTCCCGACCACACCACCACTGGGCAGTGGTCGTGACCCTGGACAAGGGGCTGCAGAAAAGGCCCCTTCTGGGATGGTGTTCCCCACCTCCCGCTTGCCTCAGTGTCCTTAGGCCCTTCCTATTCCCTGTCCTTTGTGCCCCCCACCGTCACATCCCCATGTCTTCTACACCCTCTGTGTCTGGGCTCACATTCTTCAAGCCGCCGCCACCCTTCATATCGCCCCATCTCACGTCCCCATCTCCGTGCCCCACATCGCCCATCAGCTCCAACCTCTGTGTCCCCACGTGTCCTTTGTGTGCCACGTCCTTTGCTTCCCCGCTGCATCTCTCACATGTCCCTCACCCTTTGTGTCCTTGCCACCTCTGCGTCCCCCATCCCTCCCCCCCGCGCTTCACCCCCCACCGCGCCCCCGCCCCGCTCCCGGTCCCCGCGGGCCGTGTTCCCACGTCTTTCCCCCCCCCGCCTGTCGCGCCCGCCGCGGTCACCGTCATGAGGCGCTTCTGCCGCTGGCTGTAGTAGTGCCGGAGCCAGGCCCGCCGCTGAGGCCCGTCCCAGGCGCCGGTGCCGGGCATGGCCCGCCGCCCGCCCGCCCGCCGCCGCGCCAGCGCGCACAGCAGCACCACGAGCCGCTCCCGCATGTTCACACCGGGGCCGGGGCCGCGCGGGAAGCGACCGGCCGCGGGGTCACGGCGGCTGCGGGGGCGGGACGGGCACAGCGCGGCCGCCTCCTCCCCGCCCCCCGGGCCGCCGGGCCCCGGCTCTGTCGCCCGGGGTCGCCTCCGCAGCGCGGTGGGGCCGCGGGGCCGCGCTGGAGGAGGCGGGTCCCGCACCGCGGGGCCGCACCGGGGCTCGGGCTGTGTTACCGGAGGGTGCGGGCCTGCTCGGGCCGCCGCGCGGTGTCCGCAGCGGGCAGCGAGCCCCGGGAGCAGGGCGGGGCGGGGCGGGGCGGGCAGCGTGACCCCGGCCCCGGGGCAGGACCGGGCGCAGGGGCCGCGGCCGGAACTAGGCCGCACCGGAGCGAGGGGGTTACGTGAAGCAACGTCAGAACCGTGACGCTAGCGCGCTGATAGCTGACGTCAGACGCTGCCCCCACACCGGCGTCGAGGCTGTTGCCATGGCGCCGCTTCCTGTATTGATTCGAACGGAGGGGGCGGGGCGCGCTCCCGTCGTGCCCCGCGCGCGGGGGGCGCGGTCAGCGCTGGGGGGCGTGGTCAGCGCTGTGGGGGGCGTGGCCAGTGCCGTGAGGGGCGTGGCCAGCGCCGTGGGGGCGGCCGCCATATTGCAGAGCGCTCGGGGCAGCGGAGCCTGCCGGGAGGAGGCGGAGCGGGGCCGGGCCGCGCCGGGCGGGCAGGGCCGGCAGGTAGGTGGGGGGGGCCGGCAGGTAGGGCTGGCGGGCGGCGGGGCTGTGGCGCTGCGGCCGCGGCCGATGTCACGGCGGCGCGGCCTGGGCGCTGCGGCCTGTCCCTGCCCGCGGGCCGCCGGGCTTGCGGAGGGGCCAGGCGGGCCTGGCCCGGCGCGGGGCTGGGGCAGCGGCAGCGGGGCGCAGCCTGCGGTGTCCTCCCTGCGGGGCAGCGCCGGGGCAGCCGCGCCGCGGGCGGTTGGCGAGTGGTGCCGGCGCCCCAACGGCTCCGTCCCAGCGTGCGCCCGCGATGCCGGGGCAGGACGGGGCCGACTCTGCTCCCGGCTCGGAGCCGCCGCCCGGCGCTGGGTCAGGGCTCTGCGGTGATGCGCTAGAGCCGGGGGCAGGGGCCCGTGTGCGTCCCCGGTGGCTCCAGGCTCTGTAGAGCCTTTACCCGGCGCTGCGCCAGGCAGGTGAGCTGACACCGTGGCTGGCGCCGCTGTCGTGGCTTCCCCCGTCCTTGGCTTCTTGGCCAGAGAGACACCGTGAGCAGTGGCTGAGGTTTGCCTGGTGCGGGCTCTGGTATGAGAGCACCCCAGCAGTGACAGAAACTTGGATCAGAAGTGGCTGGTTCGTGCCCAGAACACGCTGGTGATGCGCCATTGTCCACCCGATGGCTTCCGGGGGGTCTGCGGGAGTGAAACCTCACCGCATCCTTCCTTAGGGTCTGGTCAATGTGGGGGGCACAGTCGCATGTTCAGCCAGTTACAGGCTTGAGGTCTTGGAAGTCCAACCTGAGCATCGTCCTGGGGTGCTGGAGGAGAGGAGGAGTTGTTGAAGCTCACAAGAGCCTTTGGGCCATGTTGGAGGCATCTGCTGAAAGTGTTGGGGGCTTTCTTGCATGGATAATTCCCTTCCTTGAAGGCATTGTGTTCTTCTTCCCATCAGTGGATGCAGTGATGCCTGCAGAGTGGTTTGTGCCCAAGGTTCTTCACAGAGCAACTCCCTTGCTGGCAACAGCATGGCATACTAAAGCCTGATTTACTTTATTATTAACACAGGGCTATAATGTAATAATTAACTTTATTATTTTCTGGGGCTGTTGGCTGAAGCCTCTATTGAAGCTGCTGCGTTGTCTGAATTCTCTGACTTTCTGTTGTTGACCATTGCAGCTCCAGCAGATTAGAGGTTCTGATGAAGCAGACTTTGCAATAGCTCCATGGACAAGGCTTCTGGGGAATTCTTAATCTTGGCTTTTAGCATAGAAACTGCTAAAACCCCACCAAGCAAAAGAGCCTGAAGGTCCTACAAAAGGTTCCAAAACACATCCAAGTGAGTGGCCTTTCTTGGGATCCCCTCTACTCCTGAGAAAGTCCTCTGAGTCTGGAATGCCTCACATGGAAAAACTCCACCTTCGTAAAGATCCTGTGTCCCTGGGGTCCAGGTACTTCCCTTTTGTCAGCTCCTGGTGTGCAGGGGAGCGGTGGAGTCCCCTTCACTGGAGGTGTTTAAAAGAAGTGGTGCTCAGAGACGTGGACACGAGAGTGTTGGGTTAATGGTCGGACTCTTAAAGGTCTTCTCCAACCTAAATGATTCTGTACAGAAGAGGTAAATATCTTGTAGGTAATCACCCCAAGGAGCGCCGTTGTGTGCTGGTTGGTGAGCAGCTGGCAGCAGAACCTCCACTGCTCCTGTCTACCCAGCAGCTTGGCCAAAATGTGTGTTTATGTGGGGAAAGCTGCCGTTGGGTGACAATGGAAGCAGAGGTGCAGTGCCTGCAGTTTGGCCTCTCTTTCCTCTGGACTGTGCAGTGGCTGCCAGTGGCTCAGCTCTCAACTTCAAGGGCTGTTTGGTGGTGAGGTGAAGTCAAAGCAGAACACAAGGTCGATGCCTCTCTCCTCTTTGTCAAGTAGGAGCTCAAGGGAATAGTACCCAGCTCCTTCCCCAGTGTGTGTTTTACCCTCTGGCACCTGCAGGCAAGGCTAGTGTTGAGCACAGCAGGAACCCGTTCCTGCCATCCACAGGAGCAGCAGAACTTGTTCAGCTCTTGATGTTTCTTAAATATGAGCTGCCAGAGCTGAGCCTGACCCTGCACTCAGCCTCCAGAGCTCTGCTCGAGCCTCTGGAACAGCCAGAGAGGAAGGAAGAGGCGTTCAAACGCTGTTCAACACAGGTACCTGCTAATGATTGCATCTCTCAAACTGGAGTTGTGTTTCTGCTGCCTCTTATTTGGTTTTCTTTGATAATAGATGAACCTCTTGGGAGACGTTCTGTTAATCAAATGCAGAGGTTGCCTTTTGTCCCAGAGGCAAAAGGTGGCACAGAGGTGACCCCGTGTTGAGCATGTGGTGCGTGTTCATGCTCTGTGCTTCTCCTGCCCTGCTGAAGACTTTGTACTTTATTCTGGGTTCTCTGGGAGCAGGTGTGTCCCTCTTGTTTGTGGAGCAGGATGGAGGAAAGAGGAAATAATCGCTCCCTGCAGGCCATAAAAAGGGTGATGATCATAATGGTGACGATCTGAGAAATCCTGTGCTGAGTATGTGGTTGTCGTGTCTGCTTAGATAAACCCCGTGCTCCTGAGAGGCTGCTCTGCGCTGCAGTGAGGTGTGTGGTGAATGAGAACATCCTCTAGGAAGTAACAAACCTGCAGTTCTCTGAACTTCCTCTCCTAACTTCCTCAAAGCTGGCTGGAGCAAAAGTGGCACCCCCCCAGCTGAGGCCTGGCAGCTGCATGAAGTTGCTGGTCATGCTTGTGTTTGAGCCTTCAGTTGAGCAGTTGAAAATGTGCTTGTCCTTTGAGTAGAGCCCCGCAGGCGTGACTCTGGCTTCCCTTCTTTTCCAGTTGTGGAGAGAAGGGGGCAGGAGGAAGTAGGGAAAGCATCTGTGCTGAAAGCAATGGTCGTACCTGAGCATCGGCAATGTAAGGGGCAGCAGCAGCAGTGTTCTTGTAGGGTTCCTGCAGTGTTCCCTTCGGGCGAGGGTTTGCATCTGAGAGCAGCTGGTTTGGGTGTGAAAACCCTCTGGGCTTGTCCTGGTGTGCTGGAAGGTTGATCAGTGGAGGGAGGGGTGTTATTTTACTGAAAAGACAGCGATTTTCCTGTTTCCTGAAGCTCTCACAACCCTGAGCGTCCCTTGGGTGTGAAAGTCCCTGCCATGTGCAGAGCTCTGTGTCATCCTTGGCTCACACAGTTCCCTGCAGCACTCCACGACCTGAGTGTCCTAAATTGGTGCTGTTGCCCTATGGTTTGCTGGTCAGAGTTCCTCTGTCACCTGAGTTGAGCTGTAGGTTGCTTTGGAAAGGTAGGAACGAAGCCAAGATCAGCTCCAGAGGCTGACTTGGAGGAGATCTTGTAGCTTGTCTGAGCTCAGGTGGAGGTACAGAAAGTCCAACATTTAGCAGCTCTAATGAGAATTACAGGGTGAGCCCTTGCCTATGAGGAAGGGGTGATGTTTCCTGAGGCGGGAGGTGCAGGAGCTGCCCATGCCACTTGTCTCCTAAGCTCAGTGTGGAATTGCAGCATCTCGAGCTTCTGCTACCACTGTTAGAGACCAGGAGGCTGAGCACAGACCGGAGATGAGCACAGTGCCTTGGCCAGGCCTTCAAGCACTTTGCCTTTCAAATCAAACTGGAATTCAGTTTGTGCCTATTGCTGGCCACCTAAAAGTTGTCATTTCTCCTGAGGAGGACTTGGGGGTGTTGGGTGAGGAGAAGCTCCCCATGACCCGGCTTCAGTGTGTGCTTGAGCCAGAACCCCCCCGTGTGCTGGGCTGCACCCCCAGAGCGTGAGCAGCAGGTCAGGGAGGGGATTCTCCCCCTCTGCTGTGCTCTGGGGAGACCTTAGAGCAGCTCCAGAGCCTAAAGGGGCTCCAGGAGACCTGGAGTGGGGCTTTGGACAAGGGCCTGTAGGGACAGGCCAAGGGGAATGGCTTTAACCTGCCAGAGGGGAGATTGAGATGAGCTCTGAGGCAGAAGCTCTTCCCTGTGAGGGTGCTGAGGCGCTGGCACAGGGTGCCCAGAGAAGCTGTGGCTGCCCCATCCCTGGCAGTGTTCAAGGCCAGGTTGGACACAGGGGCTTGGAGCAACCTGCTCTAGTGGAAGGTGTCCCTGCCCGTGGCAGGGGTTGGAGCTGGAGGAGCTTTAAGGTCCTTTAAACCCAGCCCAGGCTGGGATTCTGTGGCTTGATGATTCATGGTGTTAAACCACAAAAAAAAGAAAAGGGAGGGGATGATGACACATGACATGCTTTGTGATTTGAGAGGTCCTGTTAACTTCTAACACGGATTTGGTAGATCAAGGGTAGGTCAGGTTGGTGATGAGTGAATTACAAAGGGAGGGAGAGTGCTTGACATGGGATGCACTCATTTTTTTTAATCTCCTTTGTTAATAGCATCACAGACTTCTCTACATTCTCCCTCACAATAATGCCATCTCTGACTCTTCATGTGGGAAAGCTGAACAGGTTGGCAGGATATGTTCCCGGGATGCTCCTCCAAAAGCATTGGGATGCTTAATGGTGGGGAGGAAAAGGCCTCTGTGTTTCAGCATCTGTAAGAAGTCCAAGTTTCAGCACTAAGAAATTGCTCAGCTAAAAGGAAGGTGTCTCTGCTCCAGACCATGCTCCAGATTTCATATGCTTTATCTTTCAAATTGCTTACATAGAATATTGCAATAGTTCAGTCGTGTCTCGCTGGATTGGAGCACGTGCTGCTGAACCCCTCTGAGCTTGGTGCCACTCTCCAGTAGCAGACCCTGGGTGGGCGTTTTGTTCTTCAAGGTGAAGCTCTCTGCAGCAAACCTCTCCTGTTGCAGTGGAAGCTGAGGCCTGTGTGTTAAGATTCCACCTTTCCCTTTGGAGATGTTTGTCTTGGGTTGAAAGGCCAACTTGGCACCTCTCTTCCAGTGTTTGTGTCGGCATAACGTATGGGCAAAGCATGAGGAGAAATTGGGAGAGCATGTGCATCAGACCTTGGATGTTAACCCAAGGGGCTGCCTAGTCCATAGCACCGTGTGGTACTAAGGATCTGCAGGACTTCTGAGATGGCTCAAAGTTAGCCCAGGCAGTGTCAGCACCGTGGTGTGCCCTGCTGTGGGCAGGAAAAGTGGTCTTGGGTTTAAGGAACAGATGGATCTTGGGAAGAGGCTGCTTCTATATGCAAGGGTGTAATAATCGGGTGGTTTTCGTGGCCTGTCTTTTGCAGCAGACTAATTGCTGATTGAACTTGATGAGCACAAAATCCTGAGCCTGCTGGATTCCCCAACCCTTCTGCTTTCCACCATGGACCAGGATTATGAGAGACGTCTCCTACGCCAAATCAACATACAGAATGAGAACATGATGCCTTGTGTGAGTACAGATGGGCTCTTCTGGGTGCTCTTGGTCTGACTAGTAAGTTTTCTTGCCTGTGACTGTTTTCACTTGAGCTTTTAAAAGAGATGGGATCTCTTTGAAGCAAACCTTAGTGTTGGGCTGTGAGCAGGTGTGAGTTCCTGAGCTGTTCTAGAGCAACCAAATGACTTCAACAACAGGGAGTTAAGATATTTTTAATGTAGCTTAGTATTGCCTTCCTACTAAATGATCTCGGTAAGCACATGTGGAACATGAAAAGCTGGGGGCTAACCAACAAACCGACCAACTGCAGGGCTTGACAAGATAGAACAAGTCCAATGGGGGCCACCAAGATGGTTGAAATCAGCCCTGGTCTGAGCTGGGGGTCCCTTCCAAGAGAAGTGGTTCTCTGAAAAAGCCTGTGAGCGCAGGTGGGGAACGTGCTGCTCGCCCGGCACGGTCTGCGCTGCTCCACCTTCCTGGGGCCTGCCGTGGCAGCAGCGCTGTGACAGGGAGCACTGGGGAAGAGGCTGTTTGGCTTCTCTTGACAGATGTTCCCCTGACAGTTGGACTCTGACGTGCTTACTGGTTCTGTGAAGGGGATAAACTAGTGCTTGGCTCTTCTCCTTCAGCACAGTCAGCTTTGACAAGACTCTGTTGATGTTTTTCAGACCCCTGCTGTGATCAACACTTTTTCTCATATGTGTCTTTTTAATTCAGGTAGCAGAGATGAGAAGAACCCTGACGCCTTCCAATTCTCCCATGTCTTCTCCTAGTAAGCATGGTGACAGATTCATTCCCTCAAGAGCTGGGGCCAACTGGAGCATCAACTTCCACAGAATAAATGTAAGTTTTCCTCCCCTCTCCTGCAGCACAGTCTTGGAAGTGAGGAAATGGCTGGCATGATTGCTCTGCTTGTCTTCTGCTGCCCCAGAAGAGTTCCTTTGAGTGCATGTCTTCAGACAGGCTGCCCCTGTGGTCCAGGAGACTTCTTCACTTGTTGTTTTACCACGTGTCATGATGTTTCTGTGTGGTGAAAGTGTGTTTCTCCCTCTCAGGAAAATGAAAAATCACCAAGTCAGAACAGAAAAGCAAAGGATGCTACATCAGATAATGGCAAAGGTGAGGCCACACTCCTATCGCTTGCGCCGTGCTCAGCTTTTGCTCCAAACTCTGTTGGCAAGTTTGGAAATTGAGGGAACACTGATACTTCAATGCTTATGGAAAAACTCATGCTGGTGTGTTAGGAAATGCCCTCATCACGAGAGTGAATCCCGAGTCAACCTCAATAGGCTCCTGAGAAGTGTCTGGGAAGCGTGAGGCTGTTTGTGTCTCTTGATTTGTTGTGCCTTGGAAGCACTTTCCTGATGGATTGGGAGGAGGGGGAGCTTGCTGCTAATTTTGATTCCAAACTGTGGCTCCGGGCTTATTAAGAGGCCCTGTGAATGTGCAAGTGTGATCCTGCTGCTCCCTGTGGAGCTGTTTGCTGCCGCCCAGCTCCCCGCCTAAGCACACATTTGGGTTCACAGATGGCCTTGCCTACTCTGCCTTGTTGAAGAACGAACTCTTAGGAGCAGGGATCGAGAAGGTGCAAGACCCACAGACAGAAGACAGGAGGTTGCAGCCGTCCACCCCAGAGAAGAAGTCTCTCTTCACTGTAAGTGCGTTACTTGGCATTAAAACCAGCAGAGGTTTCGTGTGTGTGTCACTGGAACAAAGCACCTGGTTCTGCCAAGCTGCTGGGGCCAGTGAGGTAGTGCTGTGCCTTGCCTGAGATAAGCTGTTGGTAACAAAGTTGGGTGGCCTGCAAGGAGAACAGAAGGATCTGCAGCAAGCTACATACTTCCTATTTCTGTGCTGGCCCGGAAGCTGAGTTGGAACCAAGCTTTTTTGGGCAGTGTGGTAAATAACCAAATCAAACTTTAGGCCTTCAGCAGAGATGAGGTTTTTTGTGTGGTTCTGGAGCACCTGGGAAAGGGAGGAACTGGAAAGTCTGGAAAATCTGGCTGTGGCTGTTGGAGTTAGCCAGGCATTGGGCACCAGTGTGTGTTGTGCCAAAGTCCTGGTTGTGCTGGGGCTCTTACTGGATGTGTTTTCTTTATGCAGTATTCGCTCAGCACAAAACGTTCTAGTCCAGATGATGGCAACGAGGTCTCACCGTATTCCCTGTCTCCTGTCAGCAACAAAAGGTAATACTGATTCTCCGTAGAGAGCGAGAAGGGAAGGCTTAGGACAGAGGATTCCCTGTGTTCTCTAGGGCTTTTTATTAAGACACCAAGAGCTGCTATGCGAAGTGGTTTTAAGAATCTGAGGAGGTAATAAGTAGGGACAGTCAAGTTATAAGAATGTCTGCAGGTGCCCATCATGCCTAGATCTCTCGGCCAACTTGCAGTAGTCAGTTTTACTTCTTTGCTCCCCAGCTCCTTTATAGCATCAGAACCTAATTCTTTCCAGTCTGGAAAGAATGTTGCAGCCTCTGTATGTGTTTCTGTAGACATGCAGGTGTGCTTTGAAGAGTGGCTACATCTGTGCCTACCATCTGCTGCCACGTGTAAGATCCTGTCCTTGTTTTTATGTCTGTTTTTGTAAACAGTCAGAAGCTGCTCAGATCACCTCGAAAACCTACTCGGAAAATCTCCAAGATTCCTTTCAAAGTGCTGGATGCCCCAGAGCTGCAGGATGACTTCTACCTGAACCTGGTGGACTGGTCCTCTCTGAACGTGCTCAGCGTTGGCCTTGGGACTTGTGTTTACTTGTGGAGCGCTTGTACGAGCCAGGTAAATGATCATCCATGTCAGGAGAGTGAGGCAGCCGTTGCTGTAGCATCTTCCAGAGCTACAGGAGGTGCTGTGTCAGGGATCCAGCACTCGCAATGCTCTGCCCCAAACTAGGTACTAGTCAGTGAGACAGTTAATAGTGTGCTTTGACAACAGCAAGTGTTCCTTAACTCCATTCTGTCCTACTCCCAAGGTAACCCGGCTGTGTGATCTCTCTGTGGAAGGAGATTCTGTAACATCTGTGGGCTGGTCAGAACGGGTCAGTATAACATTGTCAATCTCAATAGCTGAAAAACCCGTAATTTAGGCCCTCTCCTGGTAGCTGTATAGCTCTTCCTTACAGCTTTCATTTCTTGGGTTGTTTTTCCTGTATTTTCCCAAACTTCCTGTATGCATCACAAATCAAATGTGGTTTCCTGTCCTCGCTGGTTTTTTTGCTAAATGAGAGGAGATAGAAAGCAGTCTCTTGTATCTTGAGGTTCTCGAGGTATTTGCAAAGAGCTGTGGGAGGGAGAAAGAGCCAGTTGGCTCCTCTGGTTCTTGACAATAAAATGCTACAATAAATATATTGCAGCCAGGCTGCTTGGCACTCTCAGTAGGGAAAAGATGTAAGATGGAAGAGCTTGGGATGTTTTCCATTTTGTGGGATTTATCTCAAGTCTTTTCCTCAGCTTCTAGCTTTTGCTTTATGTCTGTCTGTACTTACTGGCTTTACTGATTGTGGTCTTCTGTTTCTCTAGGGGAACTTGGTAGCTGTTGGCACTCACAAGGGCTTTGTACAGATCTGGGATGCAGCTGCAGGAAAAAAGCTCTCCATGCTGGAGGGGCACACAGCCAGAGTTGGTAAGGAGGTGGGAGGCAGAGGTTTCACATGTTTTGTTTCTTCATGATCGAACTTTCTCCTTCTGTGTGAGGGATTTGCTTGAAATAACAGAACTCAACCAGAATTGATAGTGCTATGTCTTCAGCAGTCTTCAAAATATCATCACTGTGATGTTCTGACCCTGGGTGTGGTGGTGGTGGAGTCTTGCAGCTGCTGTTTCCGCCGTCTTTGAGGCATTTTAGGTTTGGTTACAACATCTTTTTTCACTGCCACTGGCTTCCTGTGTTAGCCCTGCAAGCAGGCAGCTCTACACTGAGATTTCCAGTTCCCCTATTCTGTGGGGACTGTTTTCTTTGTTCAGAGGTGCTGTGAATCTGAAAGCTGGAGTGACATTTGGGAAGTCAAGGCACTCTCCAAGTTCTGTTTCTGTGCTTTATTGCACTGTGAAATGGGACGAGTGATACCTTCAGTAAGCTTGTGCAGGTTAATCTTCCTTTGTACACTACTCTGAGGACTTCAGAGGGATATAAGGGAGGTCCATCAGCACTGATTTTTCTTTATCTTTTTAAAACCTTGGCAACTGTGGGGTGTGTTCTGCCTCCCCGCTCCTGCAGGACTCCCACAACGTGCTCCTATGCTCTCTCTGCATTCCAGGTGCCTTAGCATGGAATGCTGACCAGCTATCTTCTGGGAGTCGAGACCGGATGATCCTCCAGAGGGACATCCGCACACCCCCACTGCAGTCTGAGCGGCGGCTCCAGGGCCACAGGCAGGAGGTGTGTGGGCTCAAATGGTCTACAGACCACCAGCTCCTGGCCTCTGGAGGGAACGACAACAAGGTATGGTACTGCCAAGGAGCCATGTAAGGCTCAGGATTTCTACATCTTCACCAAGAAAAACAGCAGACCCCCTTCCTCTAAGGATATATGTCCTCTCTGAAAGGGGTTTTTGTTTCAGCTGTTGGACTCTGTCCAACCAAATCATGCTGAGCCTCTCCTCAGCCTCCTCTCTCTAATAAAATTAACAAGGCAAATTTAATTTTGCTTCTGTATTTGGCTAATTAAATCTAGAGCTTGACTCAGGGGTTTGAGTGCAACAAAGCTACTGGTAAGCTGTGCTTCCTGACTTTATTTAGGTAGAATATAGTCAAGTTTATTGCAGTAATGTTTATCTATGCAGAAGGAAACTAAGTTTAGAGCTGTAGAAGTTTTAATACTTATAATGCAGGCTTGTAGTTCACTGAGCACCATATGGAAGAAGCATCTGTTGTGGAGAAGCAGTGCACAGAGCCCTTTGGAGCAGGTTGCTAGGTAATGCATTTGCCCAGTGCCTGTGTGACAGCGTGGTTGTACCCACTTCCTCCTGCTCAGAATAACTTCTAATGAACCTGAGCAGATTTCTAAATGTGTTCTGGAATAATACAGCCATAAAGACAAAAGAAGGTTTTGAGTCATGTTTAGTGATGGCATGTCTTTGGCTTCCTAAGCTTACTTTAAACCCTCAGCACTCATCCTAAGAGATAGACCTACTTGGAGCATTGAGGCTGAGCTGGTGTGGTCCTTCCTAGCAAAAATAGTGCAGGGCTGAGCTGCTAATGCAGGTACCCAGAGAAGCTGTGGCTGCCCCATCCCTGGCAGTGCTCAAGGCCAGGTTGGACACAGGGGCTTGGAGCAACCTGCTCTAGTGGAAGGTGTCCCTGCCCGTGGCAGGGGGTTGGAACTGGATGAGCTTTAAGGTCCCTTCAACCCAAACCAGGCTGGGATTCTGTGACTGTGGCCCTCAGAATGGCTCCTTAGCTGAGGTGGTGGCAGGGTAGGACTGGCTCCAGGGCTGCCAAGTGCAGAGTGGAGATGCATGTGCTTGGGCAAGGCTGTGGGAAACCATCTTGTTGCTCAACTGCTTTCATCGGTCCCGGTGCAACATCGTGGTTTGTCGTGTGTCTGTAACACCCACTGCAGTGCAAGTTTGATCATGTCTCTCCTCTCTGCCAGCTCCTTGTCTGGAATCACTCCAGCCTGAGTCCTGTGCAACAGTACACCGAGCATTTGGCAGCAGTAAAAGCTATTGCCTGGTCTCCACACCAGCACGGGCTCCTCGCCTCCGGCGGTGGCACTGCTGACCGCTGCATACGCTTCTGGAACACGCTCACGGGGCAGCCCTTGCAGTGCATTGACACCGGGTCACAAGTGTGCAACCTGGCCTGGTCCAAACATGCCAATGAGCTGGTAAGTTCCTTCCTGTGCAGTCCTACTGCTGAGCTGTCTCCTGTTCAGAAGCTTGATGCATGTTTCCCTCTCCCCTTCCAGGTGAGTACCCACGGCTACTCGCAGAACCAGATCCTTGTCTGGAAATATCCCTCCTTAACTCAAGTAGCAAAGCTCACGGGGCACTCATACCGAGTCTTGTATCTGGTGAGTGATGGCCACGTTGCTGAAAACCTCTGTAACTGCTGTAGCTGCTTTATCTGGCTGCAGATAAAGCATCTCGTTGGGGCTCCTCTCTGTGCTGAAGATGAGACCCAAAGCCACAGTGCCAGTGGCACTGTAAGCTGCCTGTAGTCTAGGTGGAGGTATGAATGCTGCCCTATGAGCAGTGGAAAATGCTTTGGATCTGGTTTCCTTGCCTGCAAGGGTTACTTTCCTTTGCTGCTATGGAAATGTGAGGTTTTATTAATGAATAGCAAAGCCTGCCAAAACTCTTCTAAGGAAGCAGAAGCATCAATTTTTGTTCCCTTAAGACTCGTCTGCTTTTTCACTGGTGACTGCCAGCAGAGGAAGAATTTGATGCTTTCAGTCTTCCTAATTTGTCATTAAAATGCTTGGTGTAGTTAATCCCCATCGATCCCATACCTGCTTTGTTACTGTTACACAGGGCTTTCAGTGGCAGATTCATAACAGAGGTGATAAATACTGTTTTGTGAGGTGGATTCCAACCAAAGTGACTAATAGAGCTGGCAAATGCCAGTCCTATCACACGTCCTGCCTTAACACATATTTAGAATGTGGGGAGGAGTTGCCTCAATTACAAATGGCTTGGAGTTCCTAACACAAGAATCCTTTTTATGATAATTCTACCCATGTGTTCCATAGCTGTGTAAATAATATGCAAGTGCTTGAATTGGCACCTACTGAGACTGAACACAGCACATAAAAGCAGAGGTAGTTATTTGGTTCCTCACCAAGTAGAAAGGAGAGATAAATTTCTCTTGCATTCCAATGAAGATTTGTTTTCAGCCTCAAAAATGAAACAGATGCTAAAGGTTGCTCTCTCTTGGCCTTAGGCAATGTCCCCTGATGGGGAGGCCATAGTCACAGGAGCTGGAGACGAAACCCTGCGCTTCTGGAACGTCTTCAGCAAAACTCGCTCGACGAAGGTGAAGATGTGTGTGTTGTGTGCATGGCTGCAGCTGTGTCCTGCCTTTGGGGGTCAATTCAGTCCAAGCTCGCTCTGTTCCGCTGCCTTGCCTCTGATCTCGTCACCATATCCTGCAGATAGAGGGCTGGGTGCTGTGAAGGATTAGACTTGCTGAGATATAAAGGTTGCCTCTGTGTGCCCAAGGCAGAGGGACAGGACATCCTTCTCCTGGCCGTTACAGGGCTGCTGAACACAGCAGCATTTTGGGGAGCTCACCCTGAGCCCACCATCTTCCCTCCCAGCATGCTGTGATGAGTTGACCTGGTCCTCAGGGATCATTATTCCCTGGCTCCTTCCAAAGCTGCTTAGAATGGTGGCGTGGATGGGAATAGGATCGTGGATGCTGCAGCTGACAACCCGCCTTCCCCGAGAGCGTTGTGCCAGAGCTGCGAGAGCTTTGCTGGGTGTCTGCCAGAGGCAGCTGAGAATGGCAGAGAGCAGGACTGAGCTGGGGAGCTGGTGGTGGTCACTGGGGTGCAGCTTCCTGCAGAGCTGTGGGAATGGCTCGCTTACCTGCCATGCTCCTTGTTATGGGAATATTGATGGTGTTGGACTGTGCAGAGCTCAGCTCATGCCCCGAGCTGGTGATACCTCACCAGGCCAGCAGTTGTTTTATTGCAGACCCCAAAGGGCAGGTGGAATAGTGCTGCGGTACTTAGCCCCTGCCTTGTCTTCTCTTGTCAGGAGTCAGTATCCGTTCTCAACCTCTTCACCAGGATACGATAAAGCCCCCGGGCTGCGAGCCGGGAGACTGCAGTCTGCCATACCAGGATGAAACCACTACCTTGGTGTGCATGGACCCCCAAATGATCCACCAGAAGGGGAGGGAGTGCCAATGGGACTGGAGGACGGACCCAAGAGATGCTAATTAAATACGTGCTTGTGAACCATGCTGGGCAGTATTTGGGATGGGGTTGGGGAGGGGAGGGAACTGCCAAAGGTTTATGGATTCATCCTTCATAAAAAGGTACAAGAGAAATGTTAAACCCGCATCCTCCAACCCTCACGTTGTGTACTGGAGAAACCACGTGTGACATGGACCATTGAGATGGGACCAGCTGCTGTGTTGTCCCCTCCTGGGAGAGACCAGAGCATCTTTGCCTCTGTAGGAACGGCTTTAACGTGCTGCTCTGGGTCCTGCTGTCTTTGGATGACATCGGTGGAGGTAGGAGCCAGCCAGACCGGTTCAACACCGCTCATGCACGGGGGCTGGATTCCAGGCTCATTGCCTGGCACTCCCCTTACAGGAAGAACCTGGAGAACTGTTTCTTTCCCTGTGCTCCCCGGGGGTGCTGTGACTCGATATGATCATTCCAGCTTGAGGTTTTCCTTGTTTTAGGCATGCTTGACAGCTGCCTTCAAACAAATCCCTTTGGGGGGCTCAGCTTTGGAGGAGACTTGAGGAGGCTCCATCATGGAGGGAGCACGTTCAGAAAGTGCCGGAATTGCTGTTGCATGTTCTGGGCTGATCCTTTTAGTGAACAGAGAGGAAAACCAATGGCTTGAAGAAACCCAACCAAGAACCGCTGTGCACGTGGAGCTCCCCACAGTGCCGTTTGTGGGAGGCTGGTTGCTCTGGAGTCTTCCTGAGGACAAAAGCAGTTGAGACGTGTCTATGAAACAAAATCACTCGTGTGGATCTGGGTTGTTTAGGAGAGAGCAATGGCCTCTTCTGGCTGGAAGGGGAGGAATAACCCCATGTCTGGACGAGAACAGGGGTTCTTTTTCTAAAGCAAGAAGCGTTGCTTTATTTTCTAGCCCCCCAGGTCAAAGCCAGGGACCTGTTGTTGGGGTTTTGGGAGGTTGTTGTGGGGGTTTAAGTTGTATGAGAAGAGAGTGCCCGCTGGTGAGCCCGGGGTGAGCCATGGGCTGTGCTGCAAAACGCTCGTGTGTCTGTGTTGCTTTTAATTTAAAGAGAATCTGTTGTGCCTGCAGCAGCCTGTGCCCCTCTCGCTCTGCCCATGTGCCAGTGCTCTCCCTGCCACTCCAGGATGGATGCAAGTGCTGTTTCGTCTTCCCAGTTGGATTTTCCTGGCTGTGTATATAGACCTTGACCTGTTCTCTGTAGATTGCATAGCTGATAACGTTTCTCTCTTCCTTTTCCTTCTTTCCCTGCACTGGGCTGTAGTAGGGATGTGATTGTCTCTTCCCCAGTGCCACCGGTATCCTTGGTGTAGGAAGGATGTGTAGGAAGCTCCACACAGAGAAGGGCAGTGAGGTGCTGCTATGTTCACTGCAGCCTTGACTACAGGTGCCATTCACCAGTGCCTGGATCAGGCTTTTGGTGCTCCCTTTGCACGTCACAGGTACGTGTGAGGCCCTCGTGTGCCAGGCTGGCAGCACCCAGTCTCCACAGCCCAACCTGGCAGCCACATTGTGGTCTTACAGCCTCACCTGCCTCCGGAATGTCATGTCAAAGTGATTTCTGACCCACCTTTTCAACGCAATGACTTTAGTGTAGCGCCGGGGCATGGGGCTTGGTTTGAAACCCACCCCATGGCCTCCCAGCCCCTCTCCTGTGTGTGGTACATTCACGGGCACTGTTAAACTTCCAGCGCGTGGAAGGAGCACTCAAAGCACTGAGAAGGAGTTAATTTTAACTCAGATCGAGAAGTTGGTGAGCAGGTTTGAAGCCCATGCAGCAAGACATGGGCTGTCCCAAGCTTCTGTCCTGTCTGATGTCACCCTGTTGGGCAGCAGTTGGGCCCGGGGGGTGTTTGCACCGGGGCTGGAGTTGGTTGTAGCTGTTGCTGTGGATTTTCATGTCTGTTGTGGGTTCCCTTCTGCTGAAATCCCAACATTGAGGTGGCTTCATGTGTTCTGGAGCAGGAGGGAGAGCCCAGGGGGCTCCGCATCCCACCTCTCTCACTCTGGAGCTGCACTGGGACCAGGTTGGCTTCTCTCCTCTTGGTGATGGCGGAGTGACCGAGCTGTTCCCGTGGACCTGGCACAACCTCCTTCCCACCAGTGCTGTTCGCAGAGGTGCTCCCTGGGGCTTGGGATGCTGTCGTGTGTGTTCCATGTGAGCATGGGCCGAGGGCAGAGCAAAGGGGCCTCCCTGAGTCTGGGTTGTGAAGTCTGGGCCATGGGGCATTGTTATATGTAAGGTGGGGACAAACCCCACAGCGAGCACGTTGTGACTTGTCCGTGTAAAACAATCTAACTGGCATTAAACAAGGTGTGGATTTATGGCTCGGGATGGCTCCCCTTCTTTTCCAGGATGAGGTGAGGGGGTCAAGGGTTCTGCCTGTGGTTTATTGTTCCTGACTGCCTGTGTTTGTTTCCCAGCACAGCTCCACCCTCCCTGTGCCCCTCCCCAGGGTGCCCCTGTCCTGGCACAGCTCCCCTGGGCCCTCCCCTTCGTGTGGGGCAGCTCTGGGTATGGAGCTGGGGGAGTGCAGCCCCTGGGGCCTGTGGCTGTGCCTCAGTTTCCCTGGGCTGGAGGAGGAGGAAGGGGGGGGCAGTGGGAATCTGCCTGGGGGGAGATGGGGCAGCTCTTCTGCTTGCTCGGTCCCACCACTTGGCGTCCAGGCCCCCCATTCAAGCCCCATCACATCCCACTGCATCCAAGGACACCCCCCAAGTGGTGGGGACACCCTCATGCGTGTCCCCTGCGCGAGCCTGAGGTGCTGCTGGTGTGGGCACAAAGCCCACCCCTAGTGACCACTCTGCCAGTCCCCCCCCCCCGGCTCAAGCAGGCCATCGGCTGGAAGAAAAAGACCACCCCATAGCTCTGCTGCGGGGCAGAGCTGGTCCAGGGTGAGGATGAGGAGGCTGAGGCCCCCCCACTACACCCCCACCACCAGCCATGGGTCTGCCCCATGTAGGGGTTGGGGAGCTCACAGCCTCCCTCCACTTCTCCTAAGGTATAAGGCAGCTCTATGTCCATGGTCCCCCCAGGTGGGGGCACATCTTTGTTAATTGATTGTTTATTAATTAAATAGTCTGTCTCCTTGTTCCCCACCCCGGTGGGGAGGGATGGGGATGGTGGGTGCCTGACCCCAGCCCCCCCCAGGCTCCTCCTGCTGCTCCTCAGGGTGGGGACACCTGGAGGGCAGCAGGATGGAGCCCCACAGCCTGTGGGGGCTTCCCATGTGTATGGGGGGCAGAAGGCACCTGGTGCTGGGGGAGGCTCAGAGCAGCCCCTGAGCCTGTCCCCCCAGTGGGGCCCTGGTGATAGTGGGTCCTTGCTGGCCTCATCTCGTCCTGTACCTGTGGGGGGAGGCAGGATGAGGGGGTCCCAGCTGTGCTGGGGACAGAGGATCCCCCTCAGCCCCTCCACTTACTGCTGTGACAGGTTGAGGCCCGGCCAAGCCGCTGCGGCCGCCAACTGCTGCTCCAGCTCCAGGGTGCGCAGGGCGATGTACCCCGAGGACAGCAGCAGGGCCACCACGCTGGGGACAGGCCAGCAGCGGTCAGCGGGGACAGGGCAGGAGCAGAGCCCTGGGCTGCCCGTCCCCCACTGCAGCGTCTCTGGGTGCTGGGGGACAGTGGGGATGGGGACCCAATGGGTGCCCTAAGGGGTGTGAGCAGGACCCAGGGACTCACAGCAGCAGGTAGATGATGATGATGGTGGTGAGAGGGCTCAGCTGAGTGGTGGTGTTCCAGGCCCAGAGTGTGGAGTGGGGTCCCCCTGCTGTGATAAGATGGTGACAGTGCTGGGGTTGGCTCTGTCTGGAGCCAGAGTCCAGCCCCAGCAGCATCCCCCTCCCCAGGGCCCTGACCCACCCCAGGGGCTGTGGGGCTTGGCAAAGGGCTCCCCTTCACTGCTGCTCAGAACCAGCGCTGCCGCCTCTTCATCATCCTCTTCCTCCTCTGATTGCCTCGGCGTCGAGCTCAGCCCATCTGTGTGCAACCAGGAGCCATTCAGTGGGTGCCCTGTGGCAGGGACTAGAAGGTCCCAGGGCCCCCACGGGGCACAGGAGCTGTGGGAGATGCTGTGGAGGTGGCCAAGGGCTGCGTGACCCCCGCTGGGGTGGGCAGGGGGAGGGTACACACAGAGCAGGCGGCACGGGCCATGCTGCAGCCACTCACCCGGCAGCGCCCGGAGACTGTTGGGCTCCAACGTGCTCTGCTCCAGGTCCGACTGGCTCGAGGTCTGAAAGGGGACAAGCTCCAGTCATGGTGCATGTCCCCGAGGAACGCAGCCCCCTCCAGGTTTCCTGGAGCCCCTTTAGGCACTGGAGCTGCTCTAAGGTCTCCCCTTCAGGAGCCTTCTCTTCTCCAGGCTGCCGCAGCCCAGCTCTCTCAGCCTGGCTCCAGAGCAGAGCTGCTCCAGCCCTCGCAGCAGCTCCGGGGCCTCCTCTGGCCTCGCTCCAGCAGCTCCACGTCCCTCTTGTGCTGCTGCCCCAGAGCTGGATCAGGACTGCAGGGGGGGTCTCCCCAGAGCACAGCAGAGGGGGAGAATCCCCTCCCTGAGCTGCTGCTCACGCTCTGGGGGTGCAGCCCAGCACTCGGGGGGGGGTCTGGGCTCAAGCGCACACTGAAGCCGGGCCATGGGGAGCTTCTCCTCAGGGCTGTCCTCAATCCATTCTCCACCAGCCTGTGTTTGGGATTGCCCTGACCCATCTGCCAACCATTTGCCAGCCTTACCAGGGGCTCCTTAAGGCTTTCCTCATTGCTCAGAGAGGCCAGAGGGCTCCAGTCATTGTCCTGGACAAGCAGAGATGCAGGTGGGGGTGCCACCACCCCCATGGCCCTGCAATGGTGGGCTCAGAGCCCCCCAGCCCCTACCTGCAGGTGTGTGCAGAGGGACTTCAGGAGCCGGTACGTGGCCTCGCGCCGGCGCAGCAACATGAAGAGGAACTGTCGGAGGGTGGGAAAAGGGCTTGTGCCAGAGCTGCTCCCTCAGGCACAGGAACCAGGACACCCCATCCAGCCCCCAGCACTGCCCCTGTCCCACTCTCACCTTCTCCCCTGTGGCTGTGTGGATGCTGAGCGCATTGGGCACCAGAAGCGCCATGTTGGTCTTCTTGAGGGACAAGATGGAGGCGATGGGGACCACTGCCTGTGCAGGGACAGCAGGTGATGTCACTGCCCCTGCCAGAGCCGCTGCCCCACACCAAGCCCCATCCCACCTTGACGTCCTTGCGCAGGAGGCTGGCGTGGAAGCAGAGGTGGTTGGAGGAGATGTACAGGCGGCCATGGTAGGGCACATCTCTGTGCCAGGCACAGGAGGAGCAGAACAGCAGCGTCTCACGTGCCGCCAGCTCCCCGAAGGCTTTATGGTACCCAGCAGCTCCCTTGGGCACCTGTGGGGCAGGACCCTGCACCACAGCTCTGCCACAAAACCAGGATGGGCCCCAACTTGGCCCAGCGTCCCGCCGGGATGGTGGTGCGGGGGTCCCCCCTCCTGGTCCCTGAGACTCACCGGTGGGGACGGAGGTCCCTGCTCGCCCCTGCCCACGGCACCCGGCTCTGTCTGCTTGCAGAAGGAGGGGTCGCAGGTCTGGGACCTGGCAGGAAGCAGTAGGCAGGGGTTGGCTGCTGTGCACACACCGTGTCCTCTGCGCCCCAGGGACTTGACCCTATGAGATGCAGCACCCACCTGGTGAGCACGGGACACCGCGGCCGAGGACTGCCCCTCTCCTCCAGGCTCTGCCACCGCTTCGCCTCCAGCGTCCCCCTTCGGCTTCTCCTCAGCTTCGCCGGCATGAAGGACCAGTCTGACCCGCGGCGGGGAGTCCTCACGCGGTGCCGGGGGGATGTGGGGACAGGGCTCAGCCCCTGCCAGGACCAGGACAGCGAAGCCCACCGGGTCACACCAGCGCCAATGCCACCCCATGGGGGGATGCCACTGCCTGCAACCACCGCACGGGGCGGCTGACCCACACCTGCCCCTCCCTGGTGGACCAGGGTAGACGCCGGACCCGCGGCGCGGCCCCGCTCCGTCCTTCCTGTCCCGCTCCACTCGCGCTCCTTCCAGAGCCGTTCCCGTCCCGCACCTGCCCCGCAGGCGGACACGGGCGGGGCCAGCGCCGCCCGCAGCAGGTTCGCAGGGAGGTGTCGGGCAATAACCTGCCCGGGGCTGGGTGGGAGCGCCCGGGGAGGTGCAAAGGGGTGAACGTGAATCGCCACCATTGCCGCAGCACGGGCCACGTGCCCCAGTTCCCAGTGGGATGCGGGAAGCGGTCCCGGGACATGTCCAGCGCACCGGTCACGCAGGCCAGGAGCACAGCACCACCAGGAGCAGAGGATCCCCCATCCCCTCCCTTCGGGGCAGGTTTGGCCACTGACCCTTCCCCGGGGGTCTCTGCTGGGGTACAGGAGGTGACACCAGAGGCTGAGCCCCGGCTGTGGGCAGCGGGGAGAAAAGCAGGGAGGGGGCGAGATGGGGCTGACGGGAAACCTGGAGAGGGGCTTTGGACAAGGGCCTGGAGGGACAGGACGAGGGGGAATGGCTTTAACCTGCCAGAGGGGAGATTGAGATGAGCTCTGAGGCAGAAGCTCTTCCCTGTGAGGGTGCTGAGGCGCTGGCACAGGGTGCCCAGAGAAGCTGAGGCTGCCCCATCCCTGGCAGTGTTCAAGGCCAGGTTGGACACAGGGGCTTGGAGCAACCTGCTCTAGTGGAAGGTGTCCCTGCCCGTGTCAGAGGGTTGGGACTGGATGAGCTTTAAGGTCTCTTCAACCCAAACCATTCCATGATGCCAGCCCCTCACTCTCTCCATGGGGTGATGGCACATAGGCCATGACCTCCCGCCAGTCCCTGTGTATGTACCCACACCGCACACATGTGCACACAGCACACACATGTACCCACAGAGCACACACGTGCGCACACACCACGCACTCCTGCCGCGCTGTGCGTGCCCGGACCCGCCACACACACGTGACCCGTGTGGGCACACGCACACCGGCCGCGGCCGCGGCCCCGGCCCGGTGCCCGCGGCGCAGCAGGGCGGTGGGACCCCACCCCCCGGCGCGGCAACCGCTGCGGAGCGCGGTTCATGGCGGCCCCGGAGCCCCCCGCCCCGCGCTGCCCCAGGGCACGGCCCCATGAGCTGCGGGACCGCGCGGGCCCTGCCCCGCAGCCAAAGCCCACTCGGCTCCAAGGGGAGCCCCGCCATTGGCTATCCCTGCCCCAGGGGGCGGGACACGCGTGCACCACCCAATCATCACGCTCCAGCGCTCCTCCTCGTCAGCCATTTTGTTTGCGGGCGCTGCCGCCATGGTTGTTGAGGGTGGCCATCTTGCGGTGCCGCTGCTCCTCCCCTGCCGGTGCCGCGGCTGCTGCCGAGGGGTGGGGGGGGACACAGGGCAACGGGGAGACCCCCCCGAGCCCGGCCCCGGAGCCCCCTGTGCACGGCGCAGATCCCCCCCAGCCGCGGGGCACCCCGCAGGGTCCTGCCCCGAGGGCGCAGTCACGGTCCGGGTGCTCGGCTGTGTTTGTGGTTTTAACTGTCCCCTCTCCTCCCTCCCGAAACGCCTCCGTCCGCAGCGGCCGCATAAAGGGCTGACACCGCGGCGCGGCCCCGGGCTGTGCCAGCACACGCGGCTCCTTCAGGGGTGCCCGGCCGGGTGGGGGGGGACACACGAGTCCGGTGCACGGACACGAGGCGGGGCCGGGGGCAGCCCCGAGGGGCCCGGCGCAGCGCGGTCCCCCCCAGCAGAGCTCATGGTGCAGGGGCTCGGCCCCGGCTCAGTTGATGCTGGTGCTCCGGCCCCTTCCCTCCGCGCTCTCGGTCCCGGCGCAGGGGGGCCCCGCGCTGCTCAGCCCCCGCAGGCAGACGGCATCTGCGGGATGGGAGGGAAGGGACGAGTCAGGAACCGCTGCTGCTCCCCATGGCCACGTCCCCAGGGCAGCGCAGGGGGGTCTGCGCTCTCCCCCCTCCCAGAGCAAGACACAGGTCACAGAAGCAGGCACCGGGTGCTGGTGTGGGCATCCCCAGCCTGGCAAGCGGCACCTCTGCCCCCAGATGTGGCTACCACCACCCCTCAGCGATGGCCCAAGGGGTGCCAGCAGGAGCAGGCAGTGCCGGATCCTGCCCTCCAGGAGGGCACAACACAGCAGGGACAGCCCCCAGTGCCAGCGCCCAGAGTGGCCAAAGCAGGAGGGTCCTGCCTGCCTCATGGGAGTCATATGGGGCAAGGCCACCACTGGCCCTGCCACGGTACCAGGCTCCCGCTGCCTCCCATTTGGAAAGACACTTTATCCCGGGCTGGCACAGGACACTGCACTCCCAGAGCCCCCAGCCCCACTCACGGTAGCGGATGTGGATTGGCCACACCATGATGCAGCACAGACAGGCAATGGCGGCGACGGCAATGCCTCCGGTGACCCCCACCATCACCCAGTGGTAGAAGCTGGCACACTCAGAGCAGCAGAGCTCGGTCCTGCAGGGAGAGGGCAGGGATGTGGCTCGATGGCCAGGACCAGAGACTGGACCAGCACTGCCCAAAGTGCCCCGACAGCAGGCCCATGTCCTCAGTGCCAGGACTGGGAGGTGACAGGAAGGTCCAGGGCAAGGAGAAAGGGCTGTACCGCATTGAGATCCCCACCCCCTTTGTGTGTCTGGAGATGCAGCCCTCATCTGGGGCCAGAGTAGAAGTTGGGGGAGTATTTATGACAAAGCAGAGCTGGTTTCCACCCATGCCCCCTGCTCCAAACCAGGGGTATGTGCTGCCCTGCCCGCAGTCGATGTGGCTGGAGCTGTCACTGTGAGGGACACTCACGGGCACGGGTGCAGGTTCTGGATCGCCATCACGGCCAGGCCGTTGGCCATCTTGTCCGTGAAGCTCATGGCGCCGTAGACGAACGCGCTGCTGCGCTGCAACGGCAGAGGAAAGCTCCTGGGCCGCCGCGCCCTCCCCACACAACGCGGCGAGAGCCTTGTGCCCTCTCATGGGCAGAGCCCGTATTACAGTAGAGCCCGTCCCCGGGGCACGGGACACAGCTCAGCCCCCCCGCAGGGGTCTCCATCCCCCCGGGTCCGTCCCGGCCGCGAGGAGTGCCGGTACCGTGTTAGCGCCGATGAGATCCGCTGTCATGGAGAGGGAGGTGACCAGGATGGTGGCAGAGCCAGCCCCAAGCAGCACGGCCGCCCCGTAGATCTCTGCTCCCATCTGCTTGACCAGGGTCACCCAGGAGGCGAAGGTGAGGATCACCAGAATGCCCACGAAGTAGGTCAGCTGCTCCAGTGAGCAGGGAGAGAGGCAGAGGGAAAAGGGAGAGCTCAGCCCGCGGCTCGGCAGGCACCCAGCGCGGCCGTGGGGAGTGGGGAGGACATGGGCCGGGGCAGCCCTGGCTCCTTTCCAGCTTGTTCTAAGCAAGGAGCCTCTGAGCAGCAAGAGCCTTGTGGTGGTCCAGATGTTCTACAGCCCAAACCTCAGCACAGCTGCAGGGGGGGGGCCTGTGTGGGGCACTGGGACACCCAGTCACTAGGAGAGGGTACTGGGGAGCAGCGCCTGCTGCAGTGCGGAGCGGGATGTCCCCCATCCCTACCCAAGGTGGTTCAGCCAAACCCTCCCTCTGCCTCTCACGTGCACCATGGGGCTGAGCCAGCACAAGCTGACCCAGCACAAGCTGTGGACCGGAGTGTGCAGGGTAGACTCATGCCCCCTGGCCCACTGCCCCAGCAGGACCCATGCTGCAGCAGAGCATCACTGGCAAAGGATGAGGGGTTCCTGCTCTCTAGCCAGGCTGAGGTGTGCCAAGTGCTCTGCACATTTGTGTGGTCAGGATCTGGCCCCTGGGCCTTTCCCTTTGGTCAAACTCAAACCTCACCAGGCCCCCAGGACTCACATTTCGACCCAACCACTTATTCACAGGCTTCATGAGGAAGGAGGAGAGGAAGCCACTGACATACATCACCAGGGGGATGGTGGCGATGTACTTCTGCAAGAGATGAGGACAGGCAGGAGATAAGCTCCAGACCATCAGCACAGGACCCCTGCCCATGGCACCTTAACACAGGAGCAGGGACCTGCCCTGTGCCCACCTTGGGCAGCATCAGCGAGTTGGTCAGGTACATGGCAATGTAGGCCTGGGACAGGTTGACAATGAGCCGCGTGGCCATGTAGAGCACCGCGACCTGTGAGGGACAGACAGGGCAGCACCGCTCAGCCTGTGCAAATGGCAGGTTTGGCACCTCCTGTGCCCAACCCTGCCATGGCACAGACGTCCTCTGAGAAGGGGACAGCCCCTGATGTTGTAGGTAGGTGCCCAGTACCACCCATAGAATAAGAGTGGTTTGGGTTGGAAAGGACCTAAAAGCTTCTCCAGTTCCACCCCCCTGCCACGGGCAGGGACACCTTCCACTAGAGCAGGTTGCTCCAAGCCCCTGTGTCCAACCTGGCCTTGAACACTGCCAGGGATGGGGCAGCCACAGCTTCTCTGGGCACCCTGTGCCAGCGCCTCAGCACCCTCACAGGGAAGAGCTTCTGCCTCAGAGCTCACCTCGATCTCCCCTCTGGCAGGTTAAAGCCATTCCCCCTCGTCCTGTCCCTCCAGGCCCTTGTCCAAAGCCCCTCTCCAGGTTTCTTTCTCATCTTTCCATCCTCACAGGACATGTCTTGCTGCCAGAGGACCCCCCAGCCCCCAGCAGGTACCTGATAGAAGGCAGGTTCCCACAGCCAGTCCCTCCAGATCAGCAGCGGACGCGGGGGGCTCATGGGCTCCTTCTGCAGCAGGGGGGTGCTCTCCTCTGGCTGGGCTGATGAGCCCCGCAGGTACGGCTTCTCTTTGGTCCCCAGGTGGAAGATGAGGGAGAACAAGGCCCCCAGCCCCACCACAATGAGGGACAGGTTCTGGGTGAGGCAGAGGGGGTGAGCATGGCAGGGGCTGCCCTTTGCCTGCCCATCATCCACCCCCAGCAGTGTGATGGAGAAAGAGGTTCTCATAAGCCCTGGGAAGCTCAGTGCAGCCCCTGCCCCGTGCGGTGGGTGACATTTCAGGGCGCTGCTATTTCACTCCCTCTGGTACCTCCCCAGTTGAGCCATGTCCCACCCAGGGAAGAGAGGACTCCAAGGCCACTTACCCGGAATACAGGTACATCCTGGGGGCCTAAGTGCTCTATGCGGTCAGGCTGGTCCACCTGGAAGTTCAGCAGGAGCCAGGCCAGGCCATAGACAGTGATATTGGCCATGACGGTGAAGGCATACCTGAGGGGAGACAGGACCTCAGGGGGATGCAGGGGGATGAGCACAGCTCCAGGCACAGCACAGACACCTTGACCCAAGGCTGCTCTCCAAGCCAGGGGTGCCACAGCCAGCTCTGCACCCCAGCGTTGTTCCTGAGGTGACACTTCCAAGAGCACATGGCGTCTGGCCGGGCATCAGCCCCAGTGGTGCCCCTCCCAGCATGCCCAATCCAAACCTCAGGGCATGACTGGCACAGGGTGCCCAGAGAAGCTGTGGCTGCCCCATCCCTGGCAGTGTTCAAGGCCAGGTTGGACACAGGGGCTTGGAGCAACCTGCTCTAGTGGAAGGTGTCCCTGCCCGTGGCGGGGGGTTGGAACTGGATGAGCTTTACAGTCCCTTCCAACCCAAACCAGGCTGTGGGTCTATGATCCCTCTGGGCCAGCCTGTCCACTCTCCAGTCACAGCTCACCTCTACCACAAGGATGCTCCAAGCTGCCTGAACCAGTGCCCCAAGATCTGGACCCTGAGTGACCCCAACACTGCCCCACATCCTCCCCGCCCCACTGCACTGCAGCTGGTCCCCGCTCGCCTGCTGGAAGAGACTTCCTCCCACCACTGCTCCATCTGATAAACCCTCAGCCTGATCCTGACAGATCATAGAATCATTTGGGTGAATAAACTTCATGAGGTTCACGCAGTCCCACCTCTCAAGCCTGTCCAGATCCCTCTGGATAAGCAGCACTGAGCCGGCTCCGTGCACAGAGCTGCACATGATGCCCAGCCTGGCCCTGAGGCCATCCCTACCTATGGCACAGCCTGTGCAAGGCCAAGGGCATCCAGGGGGAGGTCTGTTCCTGTGAGCATCACCCTCCACTCCCAAAGAAGTGCCCCCAGGGAAGCATCCCAAAAACTGCGTCACCAACACCTCCGCCATCAAAACATCCCTGGCACTAAAGGGTTTGGGCCACCAACCCAGAGGACCAGTGCCACTTGGACACATCCTGCAGGACACCCGCATGGCCCAGTCCTGGTCCTGCCCTACCAAGGGCTCACATATGCCATGGCACCCAGGGGACCCCTCACCCTGTAAGCAAAGGGACATAGCAGAGGGGACAGCCGTGCTCACCGGAAAGCTGTGAGCTCCACCTTCTCATGGTCACTGGTCACCAGCTCGGGGATGAGGGAGAGGTGGGAGACCTGTGTGGCTGCCCAGCCGAACTGGAAGATGATGATGAAGGGGAGGTAGTAGATGAAGGCTGCCCACTGTGGTGTGTTCTCCTTGCAGGCCAGGCAGGGGTTGAAGATGAAGGGGAAGGACACAAGGACACATGTGGTGCCTGCAAAGAGAGCAGAGCAGTGAGAAGCTGCTGCAGGCCCTGTTTCCTTGGGACACCAACAGCCCCAGGCAGCTCAGACGCAGACAGACAGACACAGACACAGACAGAGCCAGCTCAGACACAGACACAGACAGAGCGAGGCAGCACCTCTGCCAGGGTGCTTCAGCCACCTCTCATCCGCTCTGTCCAGGAGACAAGACCCTCACACACCGTCGCGCCTTGCAGGCACCAGAAGCTTCTCTCACCTCCCGTACACACGATAACCAGCGCCAGGGCCGTGCCGCCTGCCCAGGGCGATAAAGCCCCCAAGGGGCTGGAAGGTTCTGGGGTCCCTCGTCCCTTCTCCCGGGGGGCTCCCCCCACACCCACACCAGGCCCCCGCAGGGCCAGGGACACCACCGGGCAGCGCTGGGGGGGGCAGGAGCGGATGTGACCCATGGCTCTGAGCCACCACGGAAGGTCCCAGCTGAGTCAGGGGCAGCGGAGCCAGGCTCCTCCCTCAGCCGCAGCGTGACGGCGGGGGGACGCCTGCGTGGAGCAGGCAGGGGCAGGATGGCTTCTCCTTCCCCTTCCACAAGGTTACGGAGCAGATCTGCTGCGATGCTCCAGAGGCCCAGGAGCTGACATGGAGACAACCACGTTGCCCTCTCCTGTGTGTTCCCAGCTTCACCGGGCACTGCTGAGGGCACCGACCGCCGCTCTGCCAGTCCCTAAGGTCCTCCTCTCACCTCATCACTACCACAGGGCTGGGGCAAAGCAGTTCTCCCTGCGCCAAGGGCAGGCAGCCACAATCCCAGCGTGGATTTTTCCCACACAAGTGCCCTGGCAGGCTGCTGGTGCTGCCCTGCACTGGCTCACAACCAGCTCTGGTGCTCCAGGAGCTCTCGGAAGCACAGAGGACTTGGCCACACCACAGTGGCTGCCCCAGAAAAGCCCCAGGGACAGGAAGGGTCTGAGAAGGTTCCAACCGCACCAGACCTCCTTGGCTCCTTTTTAACCAAGCCCTGCCAGGGTCGAGCTCTGCATCCCCTAAGGGCAGCCCCAGGGGAGCTCTGGGGCAGGAGCTGCACACCCCAGGCTGCTACAGCCTCCACATCCACCCCTGTGCCCATCACCACCATCGCATACCAGGGCCACCCGCCCAGAGCTGGGCTCCTCTGCCATACATCTGCACCCCCATACCCTGGGTCCACCATGAGCCAAATGGGTGCTGGGGAGCCCACACTGCCCAAGCGAGGCCATGGGAGCAGCCAAAACTCCCCCTTTTCCCACCCTTGGTGCCCGCTCTCACCAACCGGCCCCACGGGGCAGGATTAGAAGCAGCAGGATCACAGGAATACCAGGCTTCCCTGGGCAGGGAATCTGGGACAGCACCACCAGACTGGCTCACACAGGCAGCAGAGAGACATTAGTCCTTCCCAGACCTTTATGGCTGGCAACTGCCCCCCAGGAAGAGCTGGTGTGGTGCTGAGCCACCAGCACCGCCGGCACCGGGAGCCCAGTGCTGCAGTGGGGAGATGCCACCGATAGCAACTCGTGGTGTCTGCACCACAACCATCCCCGGGGCTGTGGTTTCATAAGCTTCCTCTGCTGTGAGCACGGGTTGCCAGCAAGCTCCCACACGGAGCATCTCTGCCATAGCGTGATGAGCGCGGCACCACTCCAGGTCTGCTGGACCTGCCATCAGCCCACTTCTGGGGATAACAACCCCTGCTCTGGGCAGGGAAGCAGCCTCCAGCCATGCTGCTGAAGCTGGGAAGGGTGATCCAGGAATTCCCCTTGGGAGCAGCAAGAAGCAGAGCTGCCCAGGGAGGGGGCACGAAAAGCACCAGCCACTTCCCTAAATCTGAGCTGAGCCACGGAGGGGGGTGAAGCTCCAAACCCCTCCCTGACTCACCAGGCAGCACTCTGGGGACATCAGGCACCTTATCGGGCTATCGCTGGGCTGCACAAAGTGGTTAGCCAAGATAAGTTTGGGATTAAGATAAGACCACCCCATGCTACAACTGTCCTCTGCGTGTGCATCCACTCTGGTGTTACCATTGAGGGTCTTTATCTGTGGCTGTGGATAGCCGTTTCTTCACGCCAACTTGCCCCACAACTGCTCTGCACGGCTGGGGCAGGCTCCTGCACACCAAGGACCCTCCTCCAGGTCACGCTGACCCCACCACGAGCGTCCCCACCAGCCCTTGCACCTCCCTGCAGTCTGTTTGACCCCAAGGCACGACGCAAGATGTCAATAACTCAACTCCGAGCCACCGGTGCCTCCTCTGCATTCCCACAGGGCTCTGTCTCCCCAGGCGCTGGCTGCTTGCCCCAGTGCAGAAGAGAGCCCCAGGGTCACCCTTAGGGACAACCCAGCGCTGCCTGGCCACAGGCAAGGCCCTGGTGAACCCCCGGCTCCTGGGAAAGCCCAAATGTTACCAACCAAATGTTGTTTCTGCTGTAGCATTGACCTGCTGAGCACAAAGCTCTTACCTGGGCTCCGTGACACCCACACATGGGGGCACACAGGGACACACAGTGCATGGCCCGAGGGACAGCGGAGCCCTAGGCGGCACCAGCCACTATGTCACAGGACACTGGGATGGGGACGGTGCCCCCAGGCAGGATGGGGACATCACAGTGTCCCTTCCCCATCTGTGCCTGAGGGATCCCTCTCCACTTGGCATCTCCAAAGGGCACCTTTGATGTCTTCCCCCCTCACTGGGCACCCCAGAAAGGTAACAGGGGCTGATCCTGCACCCCAGAAAGGCTCCCCCGGGCCACCCATCTCCACCCAGGGTACCCTGGATGGGCATCCTCTGTTCCGTAACCCAGGGTCACCCCAGAAAAGCTCCCTGGGGCCATCCAGCTGCACTCAGAGCATCCCAGAAAGGCTCCCTGGTGTCCCCGACCCAGGACACCCCAGAAGGGCTCCTCAAGAGCCATTCCAGAAAGGCTCCCCCAGGAGCGTCCATCTCCATCCAGAGCACCCTGGAGAAGCACCCTGTGTTCTCCCACCAAGGACACCCCAGAAACGTACCCCCAGGGCCATCCATTTCCACTCAGAGCATCCCAGAAAGGCATCCGGGTGTCCCCCACCCAGGACACCCCAGAAAAGCCCGCCTGGTGCTTTTTCCCCACCCGTCTCCAATCTGAATACCCTGGACGGGCACCCTCAGTTCCGCCCCCCCCAGCGCACCCCGGAAAGGCACCTCCAGGGCTGACCCCACACCCCAAAAGGCTCCCCTGGGGCCACCCATTTCCACCAAGCGCATCCCCGGCACCCACCGGCGAGGTGCCAGGACTTCCTCCTGCCGTAGCGGCCGCAGCCGGCGGAGCGGTCGGTCTCGTAGCCGAGCAGCGGCGTGCAGAGCCCGTCCGCGAGCTGCCCCGCCAGCAGCAGCGCGCCCGCGGCGCGGTGCCCGAAGCCGAGCGCGCTGTGCAGGAACAGCAGCAGGTACGTGAACCACAGCGCGGCACAGGCGTCGTTCTGGAAGTGCCCGGCCGCGAAGCTCAACCGCGCCCGCAGCGGCAGCGCCTCCGCTGCCCGCACCGGCACCGGCAGCGGCAGCTCCCGCTCCGCCATGCCGGGCCGGGCTGGGACAGGCGGACGGACGGGGCGGGGCGGGGCGGGGCTGTCCCGGTGTCGTCCGTCCGTCCTCCCCCCGGGGCTGGCTGTGCCCCACCTCCCGGCATACCGCTGGGCCGCCGTTGCCTGCGCCAGCATCGGGGCTGCGAACGGCGCCCGGCTGGTACCGGGAGCGTGTCTTGAGTAGGTACCGGGTGACTGGGACCAGTATGAGCAGTACTGGGGCCACTGGGAGTTGTGGGGGCTACTGAGGTGACTGGGAGCAGTGGCAGGGATACTGGGGTGTCTGGGAGCACCTCTTGGGTGGGTACTGGGGCGACTAGGAGCAGTGGTGGGGGCACTGGGGTCACTGGGACCTCATCTTGAGTAGGTACTGGGTGACTGGGAGCAGTATGGGCAGTACTGGCGTGACTGGGACCACCCCTTGGATGAATACTGGGCTGACTTGGAGCAGTGGGGGGGTACTGGGGTGACTGGAACCTTGTTTTAAGTACCACCCCTTGGATGGCTACTGGGGTCACTGGGAGCAGTTTGAGGATACTGAGGTGATTGGGACCTCATCTTGAGTAGGTACTGGGTGACTGGAACAAGTATGGGCAGTATTGGGGTCACTGGGACCCTGGGGGCACCATGTATGAGTGGGTACGAGGGTCACTGGGAACAGTATAGCAGTACTGGGGTGACTGGGACCCCCCCTCGTGTAGGCAGTGGCGTTACTGGGACCAGTATGGGCAGTACAGGGATCACTGGGAGCAGTGGGGAGGGGGGTCGGGACCATTGGGACCCCGAGGGTGGGCGCTGGGGCCACTGGGAGCAGCCATGGGGTACTGGGGATAATGGGAGCAGTGTGGGGGGAGTAACTGGGGTCGCTGGGAGCAATGGGACCGGGGGGGCTGGGCACAGCGGGGATCACCGGTTCCCCGCGGGGCGCCCACCCCGGGGGCAGCGCTGAGGTCACCCGCTGTGGGCCGCGCCGCGCGCTGCCGTTGCCTCTTTAAGGCGGTGCCCTCCCCACGCCGATCGCTGATTGGCCGAGCCGCCAGCCGCGCGCGCGCCGCGCCGGCCGTTCCCGCCCCTCGCCCCCAGACCCGCGTCCTTCGCCCCGCCCTTCTCTCCGCCGCTTCCCTCTGACGTCGAACCGCTTCCAGCCAATCCGCGCTAAGCTGCGCTCTGCCCCGCTCGGCGCGGGCGGCCAATGGGGGGCGCGGGGCCGAGAACCTCATTTGCATAATAATAGAGGGGCGGGGCCAGGGCAGGAAGCGGCGGCGGCGGCGGCGGGTGCGCGAGGGGGGAGCCCGGCGCGGGGCCCGCTGGGGGGGCGCCGTTGGGGGAGGGTTCCGCCGTGCCCCTGGTCCCGCCCCAGCCCCGTTTCTGTCCCTCAGGGCGCGGACCCCGGAGCTCGGACCATGGCTCACAGCGCCAAGCAGCTGCCGGCCGGGATGCTGTAAGTGCCGCCCCCCCCAGTGCCGCGGGCTGCCCCCGTCGCCCGCCCCGTGTCCCGGCGGTGCTGTGCGGGCTCCGGGGGCCTCTGCGCCTTCTGGGGGTTCCCCCCGTCCGCAGCGCTGTCGGGCTCGGTGCTCGGCGAGACCCGCTGGGAGTGAAGCATCTCCGGAGGTGAAACCAGCGAGGTCTTAACTTGCAGTCCCGAGGGACCAGGGCAAGGGAATGGCTTTAACCTGCCAGAGGGGAGATTGAGATGAGCTCTTGGGCAGAAGCTCTTCCCTGTGAGGGTGCTGAGGCGCTGGCACAGGGTGCCCAGAGAAGCTGTGGCTGCCCCATCCCTGGCAGTGTTCAAGGCCAGGTTGGACACAGGGGCTTGGAGCAACCTGCTCTAGTGGAAGGTGTCCCTGCCCGGGGCAGGGGTTGGAGCTGGGTTGGACCCTTCCAGCCCAAACCAGACTGGGATTCTAAGCTGGCATCGACCATGGTACCTCCTGGCAGAGGGTTAAGAGCTGGGGGTTTGGTGCCTCCAAGGTGGATGCCAGAGCAAAGCGGATGGGGGAGGCTGTGATAAGAGGAGGAATTTTGCCTGAAATAACTTTACTTTTTAAAGCATCCTCAGGCATGTGAGGAATCTGCATCAGGGAGGGGGGAAGGCAGAGATCTGGTGGTGGAGGGTGTCAGTGCATTCCCAGCCATGGCTCCCCCCAGCCCTGCTCTGCAACTGGGCGCAATCTGGTGATTCCATCCAGCTCTGGGGCAGCAGCACAAGAGGGACGTGGAGCTGTTGGAACGAGGCCAGAGGAGGCCCTGGAGCTCCTGCGAGGGCTGGAGCAGCTCTGCTCTGGAGCCAGGCTGAGAGAGCTGGGCTGGGGCAGCCTGGAGAAGAGAAGGCTCCTGAAGGGGAGACCTTAGAGCAGCTCCAGTGCCTAAAGGGGCTCCAGGAAACCTGGAGAGGGGCTTTGGACCCTGTGTTAGAGCCGCTTGGTGCGTCTCGGTGGCGGTGGCAGGAACCTGATGGAGCAGTTGTGGCTGGAGTGGGTCAAGCCAGCGCCGGTGCCCTGCCCTCATTCTCTGCCTTGAGGCTTCTCCTTATCCCTGGTAGTGCTTGTGCTGGGTGTGGGTGATGCTTCCCTGGAGCCAGGATCCAAACCCCTACAGCTTCTCCTCCCTTGCTGAGGAGGATCAACTGGTTCGTGCCGTTTGGGACTCCTTGCTGAGGTGTGTGTGAGCAGGGATGTGACCATCGCTGTTACCTGTCCTCAAAAGCAGGACCTGCACCTGCTGCTCCCCTTCCAAATGTCATTGACAGATCCAGGGTCATCCCTGGACTTTGGGGCAGCTTTTTGTGCCCAGGACTGCCTGGTGCTGGGCTTTGCTTGAGCACCATCAACTCAACTGTGGCCTCCCATCACTGGGGAGCAGGGGCTCCAGGGCTGGTGGCAGGTTTGGAGGCTGTTGAGGCATGGGCAGGAGCTGGGGGAGGTGTCACCACTGGTCCCAGCAGTTCCCCAGCCCTTTCTGATGGGCACTCTCTGGCTGCAGACATGCCACAGGCAAAGCTCAGCATGGAAACTTCCTGGTGGCCATCAAGCAGGAGAAGGGAGAGGCGGCACGAACGAGTGGTGAGAAGCCACACGGTGAAGAGGAGGTGAGTTTTGGTGCCTTCATCCCTCCCTACACAGGTTGCCCAGCCTGGGGCTGTGCCTCCACTCGCCTTTCAGCAGCCTGGGCACAGCCAAGTGACCCTCAAGGGGTCCTTGACCATTCCTCGTGGGATGGGAGCCCGGGAGGCTCCACGTGCTGCTCTTGTGTCCTGCGGTGTGAAGGCATCATGTGCTCTGATCCTTGGGCTTGTTGATGGCTTGTTCCTTTCCCTTTGCTGGATGCCAGCCGGTGAAGAAGAGAGGTTGGCCCAAGGGCAAGAAGAGGAAGAAGATCCTTCCCAACGGCCCTAAAGCCCCGGTTACGGGCTACGTGCGCTTCCTGAACGAGCGGCGTGAGCAGATCCGCACACAGCATCCTGACCTGCCCTTCCCGGAGATCACCAAGATGCTGGGGGCTGAGTGGAGCAAGCTGCAGCTCTCAGAGAAGCAGGTACTGGCCTCCACCCCAAACCCCTCTGCTTGCTTGTCCCAGTACTGGTGGGGTGGGCAGCAGAAGCCTTGAGTAGTGGGGAAGGGGGTCAAGCAGCTCCCTGGGAGCCCGGGGCCAGGCTGAGGCCCCTCTGTGCCCACAGCGGTACCTGGATGAAGCAGAGCGGGAGAAGCAGCAGTACATGAAGGAGCTGCGGGAATACCAGCAGTCAGAAGCCTACAAGATGTGCACGGAGAAGATCCAGGAGAAAAAGATCAAAAAAGGTGGGTTTGGGGAGCAGTGGCTGCTGGAGGCACCGTCAGGACCTGGCCAAGTGCTGCCAGAGCCTCTGGGGGCTGCTGGGCTGGTTCTTAGGGGGAATCTTCTCCCTCTTTTCCAGAGGACATGGGCTCTGCAGCAGCAAACACCTTGCTGAACGGGCACCCACACAAGGTAAGGCCCCAGCAGGTCTGCCAGTGTGGGGGGAAACTGGGGCACCCCTTGCCCTGTCCCTGTGCCTTCTGTGTGCCCAGCCCCAAGGAAATGGGGTCCCCTTGGGTGTGCTCAGCCCTGCCTGATCCGTCCCCCAGGCTGGTGAGTGCAGTGACACCTTTTCCACCTTCGACGTGCCCATCTTCACAGAGGAGTTCTTGGACCAAAACAAAGGTGAGGGGCTGGGCTCTGGGGTGGGGGCTGCTGGTGCTTGCAGCAGCTTGTGGGGGGAACAGCCTGCATCCTGTGGGGCAGGACCATGGCTGGCACTGGCTGCGGGATCCAGGCTGTGGAAGGTCCCTGGTGAGGTTGGATACAGGGACTGGAGCCTGGCTGGAGCCTGGGGTTGGTAATGCTGAGCCTCTTGGATGAGTCGTGTCTTGGGGAAGGGATTGAGAAGAGAAGGCTCCTTAAGGGGAGACCTTAGAGCAGCTCCAGTGCCTAAAGGGGCTACAAGAAACCTGGAGAGGGGCTTTGGGCAAGGGTCTGGAGGGACAGGCCAAGGGGAATGGCTTTAACCTGCCAGAGGGGAGATTGAGATGAGCTCTGAGGCAGAAGCTCTTCCCTGTGAGGGTGCTGAGGCGCTGGCACAGACTTTTCCCAGAGAAGCTGTGGCTGCCCCATCCCTGGCAGTGTTCAAGGCCAGGTTGGACCCAGGGGCTTGGAGCAACCTGCTCTAGCGGAAGGTGTCCCTGCCCATGGCAGGGGGTTGGGACTGGCTCAGCTTTAGTGTCTCTTCCAGCCCAACCCAGGCTGGGGTTCCATGGGTTTGGGATACGGGAGAGCCGGGGATGTCCCCGCTGACACGATGTGGTCCCGGCAGCGCGGGAGGCTGAGCTGCGGCGCCTGCGGAAGATGAACACGGAGTTTGAGGAGCAGAATGCCATCCTGCAGAAGCACACAGAGAGCATGAACTGTGCCAAGGAGAAGCTGGAGCAGGAGCTGGCCCAGGAGGAGAGGCAGACTCTGGCCTTGCAGCAGCAGCTCCAGTCTGTGCGCCAGGCCCTCACCGCCAGCTTCGCCTCCCTCCCCATCCCTGGTGAGTTCGGGGTGGCCGTGGGGACCTGCAGAGAGGCACCTTGGAGCTCTGCATGTGGTATGAGCAGGGCAACGGGGTGGTGGTAGACACTCATCTGGTGGTGGAGTTGGATTCTGGAGCACTTTGGGGTGCCCAGGGATGTGGCAGTCAGGTGGCTCCCCTATAGTGGGGTGGGGCAGGCTGGGAACCGTCTTCCTCTTGAGCTATAGTCACCCTTGTGCCCACAAGGCAGAGATCAGTCCATATCCTTTTGTTCCTGGGCTTGTGTTGGTGTGGGTGCTCTCCTGCTGCAGGATTCAGGGTCCTGTCACCAGCACTGATGGGCTGGGCCAGGCTCGATGGAGACGTACTCGCCCTGCTTAACTGGGCTTCTACCCCACAGGCACTGGGGAGACCCCCACACTGAGCACTCTGGACTTCTACATGGCCAAACTTCACAGTGCCATCGAGAGCAACCCACTGCAGCATGAGAAACTGGTGGTGCGCATCAAGGAGATCCTGTCCCGGATAGCCAGGTGAGCTGCTGTCCCGTGTGTCCTGGTGAGCACTGGGAGCACTGGGGCAGCCCATGAGCAGCGAAGAGGGGGATAGAGGGGGGCTTGGAGCTGCTCCAGAGCTGTGGAGAAAGAAGCTTCCCCCCTGTATCTCAGCTTTGCTTTCCTCCCTCTTCAGCGAACACTTGTGAAGGGGACCAGTCCCTGCGGAGCCCGGGGCTGGCCGGACCCTGGCCCTGTCCCTTGGAGCTCACACGAGGGACAGTCTCTGCTGGTGGTCCGGTTCTTCCCTCTCCACCCCTCGCTGGAGGCGTGAGCGGGGACCCCCTGGCCCTGGGGCACCATCTCTGAGGACCTCGACCTTCTGGGGACCAAACGGTGACAGGGCTGTGAGGGACGTGGTGTGGTGGCTGTGAGCACCCCCCCACTCACTGTGAGCCCCCCAGCTCCTGCTGCTCCAGCTCAGAGACACCCCAAAGGCTCTTCGGTGCTGGATGAGGTGCCTGTGGGTTACAGCCTCTTCCAGTGTGCCATAGCAGCTGCTTTTAACTGGCCTGTGCTGGAAGGGAAGCAGCCAGGTACCTCCTGGCCCCTGGAACAGCCAAGGGAGCCTCTTGCTCCCTTGTCCTGCAGTGCTGAGGTGGCACGTTCCCTTCTGCCCACCTCTTGCTTTATTTAATCCTCTCCATGGGTGCCTTCAGCCCCCTGCCTGTCACCTCTTCCCTCTGGCTCTGGGACCAAGCAGGGCAGCTCCTGCCCTCTGCACCAGCGGAGGCGAAGACAAAGTAATCTTCATTTTGGAGGAGGAGCTGGGCCTGAGCCCGTGCACAGGCTCTGGGCTCCTGCCCAAGCCCATCTGACACTGGGACCACCACGCTGGCGGCTGTGTCCCAGCCCTGCCCTCCCCAGGGCTGCCTCTCACCAATCTCAGACTGTAATTAGAGAGTGTCTTATTTTCTTACTTAGCACAACGTGGATCAAGGCCTGGGTTTCACCTGGCGCCGGGCTGCGACTGCTTGGCTCTTGCCTGTGAGGTCTGGGCTCTGTTGAGTCTCCTGGTTGCCATCTTCTGGTGGCTGCTTGGCTTGGGATTGGAGACGGAGCAAATAAATACTGGAGAAAACCAGCCTGGGCTCAGTATGCTCACGCTTGTATCTAAGATCCCAGGGATTTTGGGGTGCAGAAGCCAGGGTATTAGAATCCCAGCCTGGTTTGTGCTGAAAGGGACCTTAAAGCTCCTCCAGTTCCACCCCTCTGCCACGGGCAGGGACACCTTCCACTAGAGCAGGTTGCTCCAAGCCCCTGTGTCCAACCTGGCCTTGAGCACTGCCAGGGATGGGGCAGCCACAGCTTCTCTGGGAAAAGTCTGTGCCAGCGCCTCAGCACCCTCACAGGGAAGAGCTTCTGCCTTATCTCTAACCTGAACTTCCCCTGTTTCAGTTTAAACCCATCACCCCTTGTTCTATCACTACACTCCCTGATGAAGAGTCCCTCCCCAGCATCCTTGTAGCCCCCTTCAGACACTGGGAGCTGCTCTGAGGTCTCCACGCAGCTTCTCTTCTCCAGCTGAACAGCCCCAATGTTCTCAGCCTGTCTCCATACGGGAGCTGCTCCAGCCCCTGAGCATCCTTGTGGCCTCCTCTGGACTGGCTCCAGCAGCTTCGTGTCCTTCTTATGTTGGGGACACCAGAAGTGCACACAGTGCTGCAAGTGGAGCCTCACCAGAGCAGAGTAGAGGGGCAGGGGGCAGGATCACCTCCATAACCTGCTGCTCATGCTCCTTTTGATGCTGCCCAGCACACGGGGGATTCTGGGCTGTGGGCACACGCTGAAGCAGCTCATGATGGCCCTGAGCTCCTCACTGCAGCTGCGAAGGGTGCGATGGAGCCAGGGCCTGTTCTGGGCTCAGCGTGTTAATGCTTGGAGCTGGCTTTGGAGCTGCTCCTGGCCTAATCCCAGGGGTTTGGGGTGTGGAGCTGGGGGTGCTGGCCCTGAGCCCCTTGCCACAGCTGGGGCCCATTGTGCGTGGCAGAGCTCACCCGATCCCTTGGCCTGGCTCAGGTTCCCAGCGCCGGGATCACCTTTCGGCCCAGCACCATCTATAATTGAGCAGCGCGGGCAGTGATGCGGCGCACGGGCAGACACGGCCGGCAGCCCCCCCAGGGCAGCCCCATGGAGAACGGCGTGGGGCAGGCGGTGGGCGCCCCCGAGCCCCCCCCAGCGGAGGGCCCCCCGGCACCCCGTGCCCCCCGCGCCCGCCCCAGGCTGGTGTTCCACACACAGCTGGCGCACGGCAGCCCCACGGGGCGCATCGAGGGCTTCACCAACGTCAAGGAGCTCTACGCCAAAATCGCGGAGGTCTTCGGCATCTCGCCCACTGAGGTGAGGGAGGCGTGGGCAGGGGCTGGGCCCTGGGTGCCCCCCGGACCCTTCTGCTCCATGGGTGGCTCCTGCCCTGGCACCACCAATGTCCCCTCCCCTGCCCTGCCGGAGGGTGCCCAGCAACTGACATGGGGCTCCCTGGGGCAGATCCTCTTCTGCACGCTCAACACGCACAAAGTGGACATGCAGAAGCTGCTGGGGGGACAGATCGGGCTGGAGGACTTCATCTTCGCCCACGTCCGGGGCGAGACGAAGGAGGTGGAGGTGACCAAGACGGAGGACGCGCTTGGCCTCACCATCACTGACAACGGGGCTGGTTATGCTTTCATTAAGGTGACCCCCCCACCCCCACCGGGGGGGCTGCCCTGGGGCCTGCAGGGTGACCCCATCCCAGGAACTGTGCTCCCCCCATCACCTTCCTAAGGGTTTCCCCCACTGTGGGGAGGGCCCTGCCTGGCCGTGGAGGGGTTTGTGTGTGGGGTGGGATGGGGGCTATGTCAGTCTGTCTTTCCCCTGGTGCCACCGTGTCACTGTATCCCCCTGTCCCCAGAGGATCAAGGAGGGGAGCATCATCAACCGGATCCAGGCGGTGTGTGTCGGGGACAGCATCGAGGCCATCAATGACCACACCATCGTGGGCTGCCGGCACTACGAGGTGGCGCGGATGCTGCGGGAGCTGCCTCGGGCTCAGCCCTTCACCCTGCGCCTCGTGCAGCCCAAAAAGGCTTTTGGTGAGTTGGGGAGACACCCCTGCTCCTGCCTGGGGGACCCCTGGGAGGACCAAGGGGAGGGCAATCACCTCCCCAGGAACCACCACCCTATGTGCACTCCCCAGCCCCATGTCACCCCTTGGGACACCCCTTGGGGGGTTCCCCACACCTACTTGTGCTCCCAGGGGACACCCCACTCCTCTGCGTGCACTGCCGGGTGCATCTCCACCCTGCACCCATGGGTATCCCTATACCCACACTGCCTGTGAGCATCCCCCTGCACAGTTCACCATCGGATGCTGGGACATGTGGGCTGGGATGGGCGTGCCAGGGATGGGGGTGTCGGGGATGGGAGGTGTCAGGTTGGGGAAGGGGGGGCTCTGGTGTGCCCTCACCTCCTGCCTTGGGCTGCAGACATGATTGGGCAGCGGACGCGGAGCAGCAAAGCCCTGGGTGAAGGCAGAGTGAGCAGCGGGAAGGAGACGCTGCGGCTGCGGGCACAGGGCCTGGCCATGCTTGAGGAGGGGGTAAGAGCCCCAGAACCACCCCCAGAACCCTTCACCCGGGGCCCCTGGACACACACACAGTGCCCAGGGCGTGCATGAGCAGCCCCATGCTCCTGGGTGAGCCTGCGTCAGCGGGTGCCTCACTGGGGGCACCCATGGGCACGGCTCGGTGGGACCGGCGGGTCCCCACTCTGTGCCACCACCCCCTGACCTCTTTCAGCCCAGCCCCTGCGAGGAAGAGGCCACCCGTCGGGTGGACGATCTGCTGGAGAGTTACATGGGCATCCGGGACAGTGAGCTGGGTGTGTGCTTGGGGACGGGGGGGTAATGAGGGGGCAGCAGGGGGGCAGCAGGTGGGCAGTGGATGCCCCCCCCGACCCCCACCCGCTCCTGACCCTCCTCTCATCTGCAGCCTCGACCATGGTGGAGGTGGCGCAGGACAGCGCCGGCGCGGCGCAGCTCGCCCATGGCCTGGCCTCGGTGCTCGGAGACTTCGCCTTCCCCCAGGAGTTCGTGGCCGAGGTTTGGGCGGCCGTCTGCCCCGCCCCAGAGGGGCAGGAGTAACGTGGGGGGACCCCATCCTGCCCTGCCGGAGCTGCATCCAAGGCTGGGGCAGTGCGGGGCACCCATCCACCACCACCAGCTTCCCTTTGCACACCCTGAAACGCGTTGGCCGTGGCTCAGTAAAGCAGAGAGTGGAGAAGCCCATGAGCTGTCCCTCTTTCTATGGCCCCCCTGGTGTCCACCCCACGTGGGCCCAGAGAGCAGCTTTATTGGGGGTCTCACATGGATGGGGACAAGGCAGGGGAGCAGCCCCATGCTTGCTGCCACCCCTTTGGGTGTAGGGTGGTGGAGAGAGCCCGTGGGTGCAGGTGATGGGGACAGTTGGTTACCCCGGGGTGTAGGTGGCTGCTCCTGTCCCCACACTGGACCGCTACTGCAGGACAGAGCTGGGGGTGAGCTTGCGGCGCAGGGAGAGGTTGAGGACGGGGTAGAGGGAGGCGATGGAGGGCCGCGGCCGCAGCCCGGGGTAGATGCGCTGCAGCACGGCCCGGCGGAACAGGATGTAGACCCATGGGTCCAGGATCTGATTCCAGGTGACCATGCGGATGTAGATGAGCAGCATCTTCTGCGTCTCCATGGGTAGCATCTGGATCTGGCCCTTGGCCGGCAGCTGCTGCAGCACCATCTGCACGATGAAGATCTGGGAGAAGGGGGAAAGGCATCAGTGGGGGCGGGGGTCCACACAGAGGTCATGAGGTGCTTTGGGGTGGGAGAGATGAGGAGGGTCCAGGCTGGGCATTGAGCCTGTTGGAGAGGGATCCTGGGCCGGTTTGGGGGACCTGCTCTGCCTGTGTGTGGTGCTGAGCCCCAGAGCTCATCACCCAGGTCCAACATACAGGGTGCAGAGGGACACCAAGACCCAGAGCATCACCAGGAGCAACACCCCCAAACTTGGAACATAACCAGGAGCATGGAGGGACACCAAGACTCAGGAGGGACATGGTGGGGGTGGGAAAATGAAGACCCAACTCCTCTCCAGGAGCATGAGGCAGGGTGAAACACACCAACATGCAGGTCCTCACCAGGAGGGACATGGCAGGGAGGGAGCACAGAGACCTCTCTAGGAGCTTGGAGGTGGGGGAACACACCACAACCCAGGTCCTCACCAGGAGGGGCATCCAGCAGATGGTGGCGATGATCATGATGCCCAGAAGCTGCACCATCATCTCCACCTCGCTGTCCCGGCGCCGCTGCACCGACTCCCGGTCGTGGTAGACGCGGCATAGCGTCACCACGCTCACCGTGTTGAAGATGAAGGAAAGCAGCACAGAGAAGATGCCCAGCAGAGCGAAGAGCAGGCAGAAGATGATGTCTCCGGTGTCGGGCAGGAGGGTGAGGAAGCACCATGAGCCAGGATACTGCAGCGTGTACCGCCCCAGCCCCAGCACCGGCAGCAGCCCCAGCAGGCAGGAGAAGCCCCACACCAGCCCCACGATGGACCAGGCGCGGCGCTTAGAGACGCTGGTGGAGCGGGAGAAGGGGTGGTTGATGCCAAAGAACCTTTCTCCAGCCATGGTGGCCCCCAGCAGCAGCGGGCACTGCCCGAAGAAGACCATGGAGAAGCCGAGGAAGTTGCAGAGGTGGCAGCTGGGGTCCACCTTGGCCCAGGCAAACTTGATGAAGTGGTAGGGGATGATGACCGAGGCCGTCACCAGCAGCCCCATGAAGTCTGTGACCACCAGCCCGCAGAGGAAGACGAGGAATGAGGAGCGGGCCTGGCTGGAGAGCTTGCGGGAGGAGCTGAGCAGGACACAGAGGGCGAAGAGGTTGGAGCAGAGGCCGATGAGGCCGAAGGTGGTGGAGAACCAGGGCGAGGCGATGCTGCTCTGCACAGTGTCGTGCCCGTCGCTGGCGTTGAACACCCCGAAGCACGTGTCCAACCGGCTGCCATTGGAGGGATCCATGTCCCCCCACCCCATCAGGTGTCCTTCTGGCTTGGCTCTATGGCACGTGTGCCCCACCAGTGCTGGCACTGATCCTGCCTTGCCCTGTGGGGACAATAATAGAACCCCAGACTGGTTTGTATTGGAAGGGACCTTAAAGCTCCTCCACCTCCAACCCCTGCCACAGGCAGGGACATCTTCCACTAGAGCAGGTTGCTCCAAGCCCCTGTGTCCAACCTGGCCTTGAACACTGCCAGGGATGGGGCAGCCACAGCTTCTCTGGGCACCCTGTGCCAGCGCCTCAGCACCCTCGCAGGGAAGAGTTTCTGCCTCAGAGCTCATCTCAATCTCCCCTCTGGCAGGTTAAAGCCATTCCCCTTGTCCTGTCCCTCCAGGCCCTTGTCCAAAGCCCCTCTCCAGGTTTCCTGGAGCCCCTTTAGGCACTGCAGCTGCTCTAAGGTCTCCCCTTCAGGAGCCTTCTCTTCTCCAGGCTGCCCCAGCCCAGCTCTCTCAGCCTGGCTCCAGAGCAGAGCTGCTCCAGCCCTTGCAGCATCTCTGTAGCCTCCTCTGGACTTGCTCCAACAGCTCCATGTCCCTCTTGTCTTGGGGACACCACAACAGTGGTGTCAACAGTGCTCCAAGTGGGGTCTCACAAGGGCAGGAACAAGGTGGGGGTTTGGGGCTGGACCCCATGGCCAAACCCACCCAGCACCAGCTCAGGGCAGCAGATGTGGGGCTGTGGCAGGGGGGACACCCACCAGCATCATGGGGCCGGCACAGTGCAGGGTGCAGCTGGTCAGGATTAACAGTCCCGGGCCCTGAGCCATGGGCAGCTGCTGCCGCGAGGCTCTAATCCATTGCGGCGGGTCCGGGGAGCACGGAATGGGGAATGGCCTCACACCCCTGGGACTATACTCCCATGTGAGGCACCAGGCTGGAACCAGACCCTGCCCCTCCTCCTGGGACCCATTTCTCCAGGCTCCAGATGTTCCTGCCACCCTGTCCCCACCCCATCCCCAGCCTGGTGCCCCGCATGGGACGCTCAGCTGTACCCTGACCTTGCACCTCTGCGAAGTGTCCCCCTCCTCATGCAGGCTGGCACTGGCCTCTGCCCTCTGTCCATATCAGTTCATAGACTGGTTTGGGATGAAGAGACCTTAAAGCTCATTCAGCTCCAACCCCTGCCATGGGCAGGGACACCTTCCACTAGAGCAGGTTGCTCCAAGCCCCTGTGTCCAACCTGGCCTTGAGCACTGCCAGGGATGGGGCAGCCACAGCTTCTGACCTGTCATGGCCACTGGGGAGCAGGGAAGGGGCTGGGAGTGGGTCACGTTCCCCATCCCTGTCCCAGTCCCGCTGGCAGAGCATGGTGGTGATTCACTGCCCCGGCTTTTTCCATGAGACAAGAGTGAAAACTTGCTACTGTTTGTTTTCTCTGGTCCCCCCCTGATGGCTGCAGTGGCCCCAAAGGCATCAGTCCCCTTGAGGCACATGGCCAAGCCTCAGTGTGATGGATCCAGTTCCCTGAGGACCCACCAGCCTTTCCTGCATCCCCCTGGGATGGGAGGTGGCAAATTCCCAGCTGCCCCACGGTGATGACCCAGCTCAGAGGTCTCACTCCAGATGTCCCCTGACATGTGCCTGGGTGCTGTCCCCAAGCATGTCTGTGTCCCCTCAACCCCAGCGTGTTCCCTGCACTGGTTGGGAATTGGGACCCATGGGATGATGCTGCCCAACTGCCCCCATCACCTGAGGACTCACAGCCATGGGATGCTCTTGGCACCCATGGCTGTGCCTTGGCACACCATGACCTTGGCTTGGGTGCACAGTCGCAGTGTGGCAGGATGTCACCCCTCTCCCCACAGTGGCAGCTCCACACTGCACATCCCAAATCCCATCATCACCCATGTCCCCTCCCCTTCTGCCTTGAAGCAACCATGATCTGGACCCTCACTGCCAGCAGGGCTGGGGACACCAGGGACACCACAGCCCAAGGACCAGGCACGATGCAAGGGTGGGCTCAAGGGCTGAGCATCCATGTGCTGCTCTGGGCAGAGCTGTCTTGGGACCGTGCAGCTCTTAGAGGGGATCACATATTAAAGAGGGGCCATTCAGCAGCAGCCCCACACATGCCAGAGCAGAGCAGAGGCATTCATGGGACAGGGTTCATGTGGGATGGGGGGATCCTCACTCACCGTCCTGTGGAGGAGACACCCTGAGCCTGCTGCACTTGGCTTTGGGGTCACTGGATCCAGCCAAACCCTCTTCCAGGGAGATCCTGCAGATGAAGGCAAAGGGGTGAAATCCCAGCAGAGAGGAGCTGTCTCTGAGATGGGCGGTGAGGGCCAAGAAGTGCTGGATGCAGAGGTGCGGGTGTTAACAGGGCTCAGGTTTGGCATCGCCAACCTGGCATCATGCAGATGCCGCATGGGCTGCCTGGGCTCCGCTTCCTGCCCTTGGCCACATCCGTGCTCATGCAGGGGAAGGCGGGAGGAGGAGCAGGAGCACAGGCGGCCGCTGCTTATCAGCGTTCCCAGCCCATCGCTCCCCCGGTTCCCTAGGCAGGGAGTGGGGCGTGCTGGGAAGGGAGGTTTCTGGGAAGTGGGACACCACAAAGGGACCCCTCCTCTGCCTCTCCAGCCGATGTCCCTCCAGCAGCTGATCACACAGGGCACCACTGGGCGCAAGGAGGGATGGTCCCAGCGGCCACCGCCCCCAGGCTGGTAATCTCTGGATCAGTTGGAGGACATCAGCTAGGATGATGATGGGATGATGATGGGGTAACGGCCACATCATGTGGACAGGAACCTGGCAGGGCTCCCACATCCCTCCCTGGATCCCACAGCCATCAAGGGGACCCGCTGCTGGGGGGACCTGGCCTGGAGTAGGGACACCCATGCGACACCCAGGACAGGGACACTGATGGGGAGCAGTGACACAGGAGCAGCAACAATCCCTGCCAGGCTCGGTGGCTGTGGCCCATAGCGGAGCGGGGGGCCGGCAGGGTCCGCCCCGATGTGGGTGACTGGTGCTGGGGGCAGCGCGGGACGTGCCAGCCCCGGACACCCGGCCCAGGGGACGGGCAGGCACAGAGCGCGGGGTGGGGGCACCCCCGGGAGGTCCCCGCTTCCCCGGGGAGGCATCAGCTCTGCAGGTCTCTGTGCAGCCCCGGCCCCCCGCACCGTGCCCACCACAGCCCTCCGTTCCTCCGTCCCAGTCTGTCTCTCCGTCCCCCCACTCCATCCGTCCCAGCTCTTTGTCCTTCCCATCCCTGCCCGGACCCTCCATCAGCGCATCCCCCCCAGCCCCTCCGCTGCCGGCGGGACCCACCCGGCTCCTCTCCGCGCATCTCGGGCTCCCCCGGCCCCCCCCCCGGTCCCGGCAGCATCTCCCGGCCCCGGCTCTCACCTGCCCCGCGGCCGAGCAGCGCCGCAGCCCCGGCCCCGTAGTCCCGGCCGCGCTCAGCAGCGCCCGGCTCGGCCCCGCGTTACTCATTTGTTTACCCGAGACGAGACGGATTCCTGCGTCCGGAGGATGGGGAGGATGGAGCGGGGGGGGGCAGCGCTGGCGGGCGGGACTCATGGACCAACACCCATCGAGCCCCTGGGTGACACTGGGCACCCCACGGACCAACACCCATCGAACCCCTGGGTGACACTGGGCACCCCACGGACCAACACCCGTCAAGCCCCTGGGTGACATTGGGCACCCCATGGACCAACACCCATCGAGCCCATGGGTGACATCAGGCACCCCATGCACCAGCACCCATCGAGCCCATGGGTGACATGGGGCACCCCATGGACCAACACCCATCAAACCCCTGGGTGACATTGGGCACCCCATGCACCAACACCCACCGAGCCCACGGGTGCATGGGCCCTGGAGGCAGAGGGGCTGTGAGCAGGCACTGAATGAGGGAGAGCTCCAGCCACCGCCTTTGGGGTTCTTTTTGCCCTATTTCCTCCCGGGCCATCCCTTGCTGAGCCTTCACACGCTTCCTGCACCCCCAGCACCGAGCTTTAAATAACTCACAGGAAGGAGATGCCGAGGATGTTACCCGGCTCTGGGGATGTCCGGCAAGATGGGGATGGGCATGGGACACCCACATGTGGGGCTAAGGCTGTTGGGGCTCCCCGAACCCCTGCAGCTGAGCCCTGGCATGAGGCAGGGGGGCCTGCAGCAGGCGTGGGACCCTCCCGAGCACCAGCTCCCATGGCCTGTGCAGGCCTGGATGCAGCCAGTGGTGCTGAGAGCAGCAGGACATGGCATCCTCCCTGAGCTCTGGGGGAAGATAACAGCCATGGGGCAGCCCCTGAGTTCAGGGAGCCCCCCAACAGCAGGGCTGGCTCTGCCCCAGTGCTGGGGGGCCCCAGCAAGTCCCTTGGCTGTGGGGCTGGAGCAGGATGCAGCGAGGCAGCCTGTAGGGAGGAAACAGCTTTGATGCAGCAGTTCATGGCCAAGAGGAGGCTTCCTCATGTTCCAGCAGCATTCTGGCTTCAGCACCCTCCAGGTTCAGCAGCTGGTGGGGATGGGGCCATGTGGGGTGACCCCTGAGCGTTGGCTGTGCCCCACGGTTATCACCAGGAGGGACTAACACCAGCAAGTCCCAGCTCAGCCTTGAAGGTGCCCAAAACCCACAGAGTGATGCTTAAGGCCCTCAAGAAGCCCCAACCTCAGCCTGGGGCAGCCCGGAGCTGCTGAGGCACTGGGTGGGAGGGACCACAGGGCACCACAACCAGATTTTCCCCTGTAAGGAGATGTCCCATCCAACACCCCTCTCCTCCTCCCTGCCGAAGCAGCCACTGAACCTTCATCCCACGAGCAGGGTCACGAGGGGGTGGTGGCGCTCCCAGGCTGGGGAAGCCAGATCCCAGGGTGGAATGCGCCAGAAACAGGGCTGGCTGGGAGGGTGAGGGGCCCAGGGATCCATGTGGGGAGGGAGCAAAGGTGGCTGCAACTGGGGAACATCTGGCTAGACAGGTCTGGCACTAGCAATGTGAGTGTGTGGGGCTGGGAGGGGGCCCGTGGGGGCAAGGAGAGTGCAGGGGGCTGGACCAGGCACACAGGGGTGACAGCAGAGGGGATGAGGTGACAGACCCTGGAGATGGGGGTAGGGACACCCCCAAGCACTACCCAGCCCCTAGAGGAGCTCCCAGTGCTGGCCCAGTGTGGTACTGGCTGGTGGCGACATCCAGGACAGGGGCGAGCAGTGGGGGGTGCCCACACCCAGCATGCCACTACTTAAACAACCCCTATTTATTTGTACCAAAGACTCAGGGTCCCTCAGGATAAAAGCAAGGACAGGGAAATCCCTCAGGAACAGGCCCTGTGCTGGGCCATGCCTTGGGGCCGTCTGTGGGGCAGTGCATGTGATGGGGAGCAAGACCCCCTTGCGCCAGGGCTCTAAAGGGGAGCGGAGCAGCCCCTCATCTGCGGTAGCGGTACCGCTTGAAGTGGAACCAGAGCTGGAAGATCCCGTTGGCAAACTGGCAGCGGAAGCCATGCCGGTGGGAATACTCCCACTCGCGGTTGACAATCTTGAAGGCGATGTCCTCGTAGGGCGGCCCGGCGTGGAAGCGCAGGATGGCAAAGTCCTTGTTGTCCTGACAGGCCTCCAGGAAGTACTCGGGCGTCGAGCGCTTGTCGATCAGGTCGGGGTAGAAGATGTTGAACTTGTAGCCCTGCACGATCTTGGGAGGAGGGTTGTCAAAGTCGTAGTGGGTCTGGTTGTACTTGTTCCACTCGAAGCCCGTGTGCACCCGGTTGAAGAAGCGGGGCTTACGGGGCCGGTACTTGTCAGCCCAGAGGTAAGCTTTGCCTGTAAGGGGCATCTCCACGCTGAACTGTGCCTCGTCTGCACCCATTCCCTCCTTAGCCTTACGGAAGAAGATGTCATCAGTGCTCTCAGTGGCATCACCTATAGGGAGGAGAGGTGGCAAGTGGTCATAGCATCGTGGAATGGTCTGGGTGGGAAGGGAGCTTAAAGCTCCTCCACCTCCAGCCCCCTGCCACGGGCAGGGACACCTTCCACTAGAGCAGGTTGCTCCAAGCCCCTGTGTCCAACCTGGCCTTGAACACTGCCAGGGATGGGGCAGCCACAGCTTCTCTGGGCACCCTGTGCCAGCGCCTCAGCACCCTCACAGGGAAGAGCTTCTGCCCCAGAGCTCATCTCAATCTCCCCTCTGGCAGGTTAAAGCCATTCCCCTTGGCCTGTCCCTACAGACCCTTGTCCAAAGCCCCTCTTCAGGTTTCCTGGAGCCCCTTTAGGCACTGGAGCTGCTCTAAGGTCTCCCCTTCAGGAGCCTTCTCTTCTCCAGGCTGCCGCAGCCCAGCTCTCTCAGCCTGGCTCCAGAGCAGAGCTGCTCCAGCCCTCGCAGCAGCTCCGGGGCCTCCTCTGGCCTCGCTCCAGCAGCTCCACGTCCCTCTTGTGCTGCTGCCCCAGAGCTGGATCAGGACTGCAGGGGGGGTCTCCCCAGAGCACAGCAGAGGGGCAGGATCCCCTCCCTGACCTGCTGCTCACACTCTGGGGGTGCAGCCCACAGGGTGGTTCTGGGCTCAAGTGCACACTGAAGCCGGGTCATGGGGAGCTTGTTGTCACCCAACACACCCAAGTCCTTCTCAGGGCTGCCCCATCCATTCTCCCCCAGCCTGTGTTTGTGCTGGGGACTGCCCCAACCCAGGACCTTGCAGGTGGCCACTTGGTCCTGCCGTGCTGGCCAGCTCTGTGCTATGGAGACTGCTCCTTGGCATGTAGAGGGGAGGAGCAGCAGATGCTGGGCAGGGGATGCAATATGCATAGAGATATATGAGCACTACTCTGCAGACTCTGGGCGGGCACTGGGTTGAGTTTTGCTGGAAAACTCATCCAGAACACTCTTCCCACTTGTCCACAGCCCAAGCAGCTTGGTGGTGTGGCTGCTCTTGTCTACAGCTCCTGGCAGCGTTGGGCAGTGACCCGGCACTGTCCCCCCTCTAGCCCTGCACCCTGAAGCACGTGTTGGCAGGCGCAGGGGCTCCCACCTGTGACCTGCAGCTGCTGACGCAGGAGCAGCAGGCGATGAGTGTCCTCCTCGGCCTCCAGCACGTGGGCATCGAAGGGCAGCTCGTTGGTGCTCAGCAGCCGGGGGCTGTACTTCCCTGCATCGTAGTCATCCAGGCTCTGCTGGATCAGGTCCTCCTCCATCAGCACAGCCTCTCCCTTGGCCTCTGCATCCTGCTCAGCCTCTGGCTCCGAGGACGGCCCTGGCTGTACCATCTCCTCTGGATCCAGCCTGCAAGGAAGAGAGAAGAGAGGACTGGGACGGGGATGGTACCCTGGTTTTCTGCTCACCTGAGGTCTGCCTATGGAAGGATGGGAGCACAAGGCTGCATCTTCTGCCCCGAGTGTCCCATGGGAGATCCCCAGATGCTGCCCAAGGGAAGGGCTTCCTACCTGTCGCTGGGGGAGGCCAGCTCCTGCTTGATGATGGGGAAGAGCGGTTCACTCTCCACACCCTGCTCCTGCTTCAACTTGTACAGCTTCTGGCGCAGCACATCCTGGTGCCGCTCCCGCAGCCTGCGAGGATGAGAGGAGCTCTCAGGTCCCACCCAGCAGAACCCTCTTGTGCCCATGCTACCCAGAGCTCTGACACCCACCACATCAGCTGGAAAACTGCAGAGGTTTGTAAGGTTTGGAGCTGAATAACCCTCTGGTTTGATTCCCTCTTAAGAGACCTCACTGTAAACATTGCTGCTGGAGAAGGGACTGTCCCCAGCTCATCTCCCCTCTTGGGACAACCCACCACTCAGAAAAGCATAAAACTCCTCCACTGGTGACTTTGGGTTTGTGTCCCCCGCCCAGCTCTGCTCACAGCACAGTCTGTGCTGCCCCTTCCCACAGTCCTGGCCAAGGGACAGCCCCTGCTCTTACCTGGCCCGAGCCATGTAAGCCTTCAGCTGCTGCAGCAGACTCTCCCAGTACCCAATGTCCAGGTTGGGGCCTCCTGCCCGGATCTTGCTCTCAATGCCCTGGTACAGCACTTGCAGCTGGTTGTACGTCTTCCCTTTGAACACGGACTGCACATCGGAGCTGACCGAGGCATTGACGCCATCCCGACGCTCTCCTGGTCAGACAGACAAGGGCAACCAGACGGTCTCAGAGCGCTCAACCTGCCCTCACCCAGGTCTGACACTGGAAGCAGATCCACAGCCTCCATCCAGCAGATCCCAGAGAGCTCCTCTGAACGCCAGCGCACGCAGCAGACCCTACAACCCACCACTCACACTCCCCTTGACACGCACACCAGGCTCTGCCCTCCCACTTGCCTGGTCCTCCTTTCCCAGAGGCCTCCAGCTTGCGGAGCTTGGCTATCTCATCTTCCGTGATGATAGTCATGTCCCTCCAGAAGTCCACATTCTTCCCTTGCTCCAGCTCCATGTAAACCTGCAGGCAGAAGACAAGCAAGACATCAGGCTCCTGCTCCGCACCACGGGCAGGGAAGCAGAGCTGTAGGGGGAGAAGCCTTGAGCACAGGGGTGGCAGAGCTGGTACCTGGATGTCCTCCACCAGATCCTCCATGTCAGAGACGGTCAGGCCGTTCAGGAAGGTGTAGGGCTCGTGCATCTCCACGGCCAGGTCATCATCCTCTGCACTGATGTACTTGGCCAGAAGGTCAATAGGTTTCGCTCTCCCATCCCGAATCCGGATCTTGGACCTAGAGGAAAGGGATAGCGATCAGTGCCTGCCATCCCCTGCTCCCTGCTGGGCCTGTCCCCGCAGAGCCGCACATCTACCGCAGCTTGGCCTGCTGCAGGTGGAAGTTGTCCTCCTGCTCCTCCCAGGTTTTGAAGTGTTCTGCCTCCTTCTCCCGCTGCAGCATCTCCAGCTCCTGCTCACGCATCGCCTTCTCCCGCTCTCGCTCCAGGCGCAGCTGCTTCACCTGTCCGGGCAGAGGGAGATGTGAGGCCACTGCGGATGTGACACCACACCTCGGTGCTGTGACCTGGCACTTGCCCTCCTCAGCACCTCCTGAGCTGGACTGAACCCCAAGAGTAGTCTTCTCACCCTGCAATAGCAGAAATCTACTGTGGCCCCCCCTCAATCCTGCATCCTATGGGCACCCCTAATGAGAAGAACAAGGGTGCTTTCAGGTGAGCAACTAGGAGAACTGGCCTAGCCACAGGGTTCTCTGTTGGATGGTTTGAGGGAAGGGGCATCTGATCCCACCTTCTGCAGCTCCAGGCGATTGTCCTCCTGAATTCGCTTGTTCCTCTCCTTCAGGTCCTTTTCATCCAAGTGGCTGATTCCTTTCTTTTCCAGTGCCTAAAATGGAGAGGCCAAGGGCAGCTGTGAAACCCAGTGGCTCCTACAGCCCCAACCAGCCAGCAAATCCCACCACATCCACCTGCTTCCACTGCTCCAGAGAGCTCTGATCCTGTCAAAAGCCCCCACGTCTCTCAAATCCCACTCCTGAAGCCCCTCAGCAAAGCACAAGCAGTAACACACCAGTGAACACTGCTCAGCTCTCGGCCTGCAGCACCCAGTAGGTCCAGGTCCCTCTCCTGTCCCCTGACCCACCTCCTCACTCTGCACCCCTTGGCTTGGTCTTCCAGAGAAAGGAAGGAGATAAAACCCCACCGAGCTCGTCAGAAACGCCTGTCTGCTGCCCCACAGCACTGCTTTACTCTTATGGAGCTGCTCTTTGTGTTACAGAGGTTCCCACCTCAAGCAAAGCTTCCCCAAAGACCCACAGCTCCTCTGTCCTGTTCTTTGGCAGCCGCAGGAGCATGGTCTCCCGTGAGCAGCAACATATGGGCACTGAGGAGCTCACCTTGCTCCAGATGAAGGTGCCCAGCAGATTGTTGTCTCCAAAGGGATTGTCAGTGTTGGTGTAACCCATGTACTCCTCTCCCCACCCCATCTTCTCCCGCTTCTTCCTCTCCTTGGCCTCCTTCTTGGCCAGCCGCCGAGCCCGCTTCTCCTCAGGCGTCTCCAAGGCCTTCATGAGCGCAGCCTGCTTCTTCTTCTCCTCCTTCAGCCTCAGGCGCTCCTGGAGGCTCAGCTGCTGCCCTGTCTCCTCCCGGCCCCGGCAGCGCGGCGGGGAGGGGGAGCTGACAGAAGACACGGAAGACTTGGAGCCGTCTCTCCTCCTCCGCTCCCTGCTCCGGGCTCTCCTCTGGTCCCGCTCACGCTCGGAGCTCGACCCCCGCGAGCGCGAGCGGTGCCTCCTGCGGCTGCTGTGGTGCTGCTCCCGGCTTCTGCTCTTCTTCTGCTTCCATTTCTGCCTCTCATCGCCGGAATCGGAGCTGCGGTGCAGGAAAGGCGCGTTTGGGACACGGCTCCTACTCTGTGCCGGGGAGCTCCAGAGCGGGGACCGCGCCTCCCCGCTGCGGCCGCCCCAGAGTTCCGGGGAAACTCCAGGGCGCTCGCACGGCGGCACCGGCAGTACCTTTAGCCCCGAACGGCCTTGTTCTGTGTCAGGGGCGACGCTCGGCAAGGCGCTCCCCGGCCCGGGGGCACTGCAGCCCGCCGCAGGGCCCGGCGGGGCCTCCCCCACCGCCGCGGCCTACCCCCGGCCTGCGCCGGGCCTTCCCCCCGCGCCGGGCCCCGCGGCACGGAGCCTGGCCTGGCCCGCCCGGTCTCCCCGAGGGCCCCCTCAGACACGCCCCGCTCCCCGCTCACCCCGAGCTTGGCTCCCGCCGGCGCCCCCCGCTCCGGCTGCGCCGCCGCCGCCGCTTCTCCCGGCTGCCGGAGCGCTCCCGGGCCAGCTCCCGGTGCCGCCGCGCGGGGCTGCGCGAACCCGAGCCCATCGGCGGCTGCTGCTGCGGCGGCGGCTCCGCCCGGGGGTCCTCGGCAGCGTCTCGGCCGGCCCCGAGCCCGCCTGTGCGCCCGCTGCGGAGCCCCCGAGCCCGGCGGCGGCCGGAGCCGGGCCTTAGGCCAGCGGCGGGGCGGAGCCGAGCGGGGCCGCTCCTCCTCCCGCTGCTTCCGTCTTCTCTTTCAGCCCCAAAGCGGCGCCGGCGGGAGGAAGGAGGCAGAGCCAGCACAGCACAGCACAGACTATGCTTTATCACAGAGCAGGACAGAGCATCCATTACAGTTCTCCCCGAAGGGGGGGGGAAAAACCCCTCGGAACAACCAAGAACATCAGAAAAGCTCATGGCTTCACCCCCAACGAGAAACATGACAACAGCCACAGGTTGGCATCACATTTCTGCCGCCAGCCCCCCCCGCGCCCCGCTACTTACATACATTCGTTACACGGTGCACGCACAGAGCGGACACAGAATGAGCAGGAATAGGAACATCCACCAGAACATACTCGGGTCTAATGTAGACATCAACAGAAAGGAAAACCCGACACGGTCCAAAACGCCTGAGCTGCGGCTTCCACCTCGTCCTCATCGGAGCATGAGAGCAGCTGGGAGTGAGGGACAGGGGGGAACAGAGCGCAGGCCAACAGCCGTGCCTGTGCCAGCTCTGCACCAACACCTGCAAGTGCTTGAGCTTCACTAAAACACTTCGGAAAGTGCAGTTTGGGCACTCGGGGCTCTCTGTGCCAGCCCCTTGGGTGTGCCCCACCAGAGCCTTCACAGGAGCTCGATGGCAAGCACAGACGCAGATGCCAGATTTCTCTTGCTAAATCCACCTGCACTTCGGCAATAGCCCGAGCTGAAGGCTCACCAGCAGCCTCAGCATGTTCCACACAGCCAAGAGTCCCAGATAGGGATGCAGGAGAGCAAACAGCTACGTGGGGACCGGCTACCTCATAGGGCTGCTCTGCTCAAACCTTGGTGGAATAAGAGAAAAATGGTGCTTCCTCTTAACGATGGACAGAGCAAGGAGTTACACCAGGGAGCTGCTGGGCCACTAGAGAAAACCCTGACCAAGAAAGTACAGGCAGCTTACGACCCAGATGGGCTGGAGGTTCAGTGTGACAGAACTGCACAAGGATTGTCTCAAAAAGCCTGAATGCTCGAGGAAAGACACCGCTTGGAATGAACATGCTGCAAGAGGTTTGGGGTCCTCCACCTCTCTTGGAACCAAGCACAGCTCCGGCTTGTGGAGTTCATTCACGGAGATGCTCCATGGAGGTGGGGCTCAGATGCTCCCTGCACAGAGGCTTTAGAGCCCCCTGAAGTGAGGAGAAGGAATAAAAGTTTCCATCAACAACGTTTAAACCATCTTAAACAAGGTGCTTGATTTCAGTTGGCTGGAAAGGCCTGAGGGGGACAAACCCAGCACCCACAAGCAGGGTGGTTCCAGGGTGGTGAGCTCAGGCCAGGCCACCCAAGCCCAACTTCCTGGCCTCCTCCAGCACAACACCCAAGAGCAACATCTGAAGATGCACAAGGGATGTGGCTCCCTCTGGCCTCTCTACACACAGCATCACACTTCGAGAGGAAAAAAAGGCTGAATTCTCAGCATTCTGAAGCCTCCAGCTTTCAGCCCAGACGCAGGTTGGTCTGTAGGTATCACGCTCCTCCTGCCTCCTCTCCTCCGAGCCCCTGGAGCGCTGCCCACAGCCTGTGGAGCCCCGAGCTGGCACAGAGAGGGAATAAGAGCCATTCCCCAGCCTGCAGCAGGGCTGCCATGGAGCAATGCTAGCAGCTGGGAGAATGAGCCATCAAGGAGTGACTGAAAAGGGAGAGTTAAAGACTTCTGATAGATTATTTGGTAAATACATGAATACATCTAATGTCAGCAGCTTGCAAGATCCCCAGCCTGTGCTCTCGAGAGCAGCACACCTTACAGCCTTCAGCATCTGCAGGCAAGGGGGGGAAGTCTGGGTCCTGCACTGCTAGGCAAGAAAACATCCATTCCTGAAGATCTTCACCAAGTTCAGCACACGGCAGAGCTTCCCACCAGCCCAGTTCCCTTGCGGGACCTGAATTAAGCTGTTCTGAGCACTGGTGGGAATGCAGATTGGGGGGACCGAGCCCTGAGAGAAGGGTCCCTCTCCCCCACTCCTCTACAAGGAATCCCAAGGACAGTCTGAACATTGTAATGAGAATAAAGACATTTTGACCCTTTTGCTTAGGCAAGGCTCATAAAGCACAGGAATGAGACCTGGCTCCTTCTGGTCTAAAGGATTTCCTTTCTTCTCCCTGGGAGATGAGGCTGGGCTTGCTTGAGTTCAAGACAATGCTATGGTGTGTGTCCTGCTGGCAGTTGGGTGAGCCTTGTCTGAACACTACCCAGTAACACCAAATCCCCTTGCTTTAAAGCCCTCCTCAAGCAAACTATCTCAGACAGCTGAAGCAGTGATTCCCAAGAGCTGATGTTACCACAGGCAACATCCCAGTCACCAACAGAGCCCGTGAACACGGAATTCGGTGGCAGAGCCAAGCTCCCGTTCCCGCCTCCAGCACCTCGCTGCCTGCCCTGAGGTACGGATGATCTACATGAACCAATGTTTGTGCCCCCCCACCCGAGTACACCCATGAGCATGCAAGGTGCTAAGTGGCTCCAGTGGGATGCAGTGTCTGGCCAGGCCACAGCTGGTCCCAGGAGGTGCACATCTGTCCGTGCCCGTGCGTCCGGTCCGGCAGCTGGTTCAGCTGAAGCGTTGGGACTCCGAGCACAGAGCGAGGGGTGATGCAGCGGTGCAGCACAGGGCGAAGGCAGAACCCAGCACGCCAGCCGGAGGAGTGGAGGTGACAACGTCACTGTCCCTCGGGATCGTTCCGGGATCGCTCTCGCTGGCCCCGCACAGTGTCACAGATTGAGAGAAGTCACCAGCGATGCTTTAATCCAAGAAAATTGGCATGGCTACTTTGGACTACTGTAACATGGGAGTGATTCTATTCCATGGCCTTTAATACATTGCATTTTCATAGCACCTTTCATCCCAGGGTTAAGTGCTTTAACGGAAGCGGGTACTGTGCACCCATTAGCACGGGGGAAACCGAGGCACAGAGTGGTTTAGTGACTTGCCTTAGATCACTCGGCAAAACCGTGGCAGAGTCTGGACAGCCTTAAACCTCCTGACTCCATCAGTTGGTCAGACCATGCTGCTGCCTCCAGTGAAGCCACTCCGGTCCCTGCCCTCCCCAGCAACGTGCTCCTACCAATTCTCCAGTGAGGTCTCACACTCCTTTCTGATGCACAAATATATGACAAGAAACAAAAAAAAAAAAAAAGGGGGGAAAGAAAAAAGTGCAGTAAACTAAATGTTTAAAAAAGCACATTTGTGCTGTCTCTGTGCAAAGATAAAAGAAATAAATACATGGTTAAAAACTTAAAAAGGTTCACAGTATCACACAGGGATAGGTAGCTACGGTAGTGCACGTCTGGAAAACACTGTATTACTACCCAGGATTCTCTACACCCCGCTGCTGCCTCCCTCGGGAGCTGCGGGTGAGCGGGTGGTTTCTTTTGCTGCCCACGTCTGGGATAAGTAGAAAGACACGGTTATAGTTTTGCTCCGTTCTGAAATGCAGTGCCCGGGATCCTGCAGTGCAGCAATACTGGTTGGTGTCAGCAAGCTCTTCCCCATCCCACCGGAATGGCTGCATCAACAAAAAGGGAACACATCGACCTGCAGAGGGAATCGCTGCTCTCTGGGGCTTCTGTGTCTGCATAGAGATTACTGCAAGAGGCAGAGAAAAGAGAGTCAGCACCTGCCCTTGGCCCTGTGTGTGGTTTCATGTGAGCCCAGCCAACTCCCCAGAATCACACCAAGCATGAAAGGAGAAGTCCAAGGTTGTTCATCTTGCACCCTCCAGTAATGACAACCCCACTGGAGAACTTCAGCTCCCCAAAGCTCTCACTGCACCACACCATCCAGACCAAGCCACGACCCCTGCTTTGCCAGCACAGGAGATCTCGTCTGCTGCCACAGAGCTGACCCGAGTCACAGCCGGGCTCCGCTGCAGCCATGCAAGAGCCCCCATGCTGAGGGGACACAGCCACAAGCTCTGACCTCGACCCACTGGGCACCCAGCACACGTGTCTCGTACACTTACTGTATCGCTCTCCTCATCAGAGACAGAGTGGAGCTGAGCGCTATAGTGGAGCGGGGAGTAAACCCAACTCCTCTCGTCTGTCGGCTGCCAGAGTGGCCAGAGACGGTGGGGAGAATGCAAGGAGAGCAGCAGCAGAGCAGGGAGCAAAGGAGAGAAAAGGGAACAAATAAAAGGAGAAAATAAAAAGAGTAGGAAACAATACATAAGAACAGCAGTCCACCTGGAGGGAGAGAACTGAGCTCGGTGCCAGCTCTCAGCAGAGGAGCCCTCCTCATCTTTGGTACATACACGGGACAGCCCACCAGCAGCTGACACTGCACCCTGCTCCCCTGCAGCAGGGATGGCACAACCATCCCACTTGCAGGGACAGCTTTTTAGAGCTTTTGAGATGCCAGAGAACCCTCAGCTCCCTCCCTGCCACAGCATCACCCCTGCTCCAGAGCAACCGAGAGGCACGCGGCAAGGACTTACCTAAGGGCAGCGACAGAGCTCGTGGTTCTTGCTACCCACTCCCAGCCCTCAACCTCCCATTTCCTGAGCCCTGTGCACGAGACAAGCTGGCATCTTACAGGGAAACATGGTCTGGTTTGCTGTGCCTTCCCCCTTCCCTGCAGGCCAAGCACGGCAGCAGATGGGTGGGTTAGACCATGGTGGATGGTGGCCACAGAAAGGAAACGGTTATCACTGAGTGTCTTGGAGACAGTGGGGTGATGGGAATGAATGTGACAAAGGAGGCAAAACACAACTGGATCTTGGAAAGAATAAGGGGGAAGAGGGTGTGCGTCAAGGGAGCTGTTTATCACAGCACTGGGCATCGTGTGACAAGACACTTCTGCTACTGACACAGCTCAGAGAAGCCCAGGAGGATTCAAAGGCTGGTGTCTGCTTCCAGTGTTCCTGAGGGGACCCACTTCTTCTGCAAATGGGCTCTTCAGTCTCCAGAGGTGCTCCTAGAGAGGAAACTGCACCCTTTGACAGCCTGGGGTTTGCAGAGGAAGAGAAATGGATCTGGGTACTTGGAAAAAGCCTGGAGGGGGGGTTAACAGTTTAAAGTGTACAAGAAACTGACTACAAAAAGCCAGAGGAGCTTTGAAGCACTGGGCTCCACATGCTGAACCCCATCAATAACTGCAGCTTCATTAGCAGAGAAAGGAGGGAGGAGCAACCCTTGCCTGCAACTTCTCATGGGGCTCTGCTAGAGGCACAGAAAAGCTCAACACTGCATAAAGCCTCCCCCACATCCTCTTGCTCATCCATCCTGACTGAACTGCAGGCTCCAGCCAGCCTCTTCCAGAGCCTTTTGGGAGCTCAGATTCATGCAGGGAGCTGCAAACCCAGAGGGGACATAAAGGAGGATCTGGTGCTTGATATCAACCCTCCTGGTGCTGGGACAGCCAAACCACGCTAAGGGGCAGGAGGAGCTGCTGGGGAGGGTGCTGCCTATTTGGCCACGTAGGTGCAGCACTTTGTGGTGCCATCAGCCAAGGCCAGGAGCATATCAGGGCCCTGCCTCCCCATGCCCACCAAAAAGGCAGGCAATGGGAGGACCATGCTATACAAATGCTTGTGCTGAGGCTCTGGCACTGCCTTTGAGAAGATGAGCTCTCCCAAAGCCCAAGCAGTTTGAGCTCTGGATCCAGCTCCTAAATGCTCAACTGCCTCCCTCCATCTTGTGGAAAGGACAGGAAAACCCTCACAGCTCCCAGCAAACCTGCAGTGAGGAGGGAGCACGCTGGTGGTGTTGAGAAGGGCTGGAGAGCAGAAACCACCCCTGACCCAGCAGCAACTCCTAACTCCTTTGGCTGTAGGAGCTGCTCACCATCCCTGCCATGAGCCTAAAAGGTCATCTTGGTTTTTTAGCAGCTTCAAAACATCTTAATGGTCTCTTTGGAATCTCATCTGGCTTCCTGGGCTGAGTCTAACATTACCTACAAAGGCTCAGGTGCCTCTCTGGCCAGGTCTGGTGCTTGCAAGTTCATCCAAGGAATGGGTGATAGTACAGCCCATCCCATGGCAGAAGCTGTGTCACCAGCCTGCAGAAAAGCAGGACAGAGCATGTGTTCCTGGAAGATCCTACAGGGGAGATCCATTTGTGTGATTCCAATATGCTTCCCTGGTTTCTGCTGGGCTGGTTCCTAGTGGCCACATGATACAGAGCCCCAGCATCCAAGGGAAACAGAGTGCTGGCCCCAGTGTTTCAAAGCTGCAGCTCTGCTCCCCTACGTGCTGGCATGTTCACTTACACTCCCAGAGGAAAGCCAGGTGGTTCGGAATCTGGGCTGGCGGGGAGAGTAAATCCAGTACCTCCCATCTGTGAACTGGATGGCCCCAGGACGAGTGAAGTGAGAAAGGAAACAAGAGGGGGGGAAACAAAAAAAAAAAAGAGGATGATATGAAAAAAGAGAATGAAAGAGAAAGCAACAACCAGGGGGTTGGGCAGCCCCAGGCCTGAAGGGCTCAGCGGGCAGGAAAGCCGTGCGTGGGAAGAGCAGTGCCCATGCCCTGCCACCATCTCTGCACTTTCATTCCCCTGGGGGTGAACAGGAGGATGAAGTGCTCTCCTTTCAGGAGCAGACTCCCAGAGATCGGATCATGGTCCCCTAGGACTTGACAAATCATCCCTTGACCGTCACCCCTGGAGCACTCCTGGCAATGAGCAGCCGTGGCTCCAGCCCTGCTGCACTCCGATGCTCCAGTCAAGTGGTTTTCCAAGGACAGCACCCATGGGAACCCAAAATCAGCTTTTCCCTTCATCTCAGCAGTGAGAAACACTCCACAGCACACAACACACATTTAATGCAAAACAAGGACTCGGATGAAGTATGAAATGCTGATGAGCAGTCGGTCACGCTCTCTGGGAGCACACACTGCACACAGATGGCTTCCTCTGGATAAAGAGGAGTCCCACAAGTTGGGGGGTGAGTCCATATGCCCACGGACAGGGAGGAAGAGAAACTGACCCTTCCTATAAGACACTTGCCACCGGAACAGGCAGCTTGAACCCAGCTGCCATCCACAGGCAAAGAAAGAGCAGGTGGTGTTAGAGGGAGCTGTTGGCATTTTAAACAGCATGCATAAAACCCCAAACCAGACAAGCCTTTAAAATGGAGCTGATTCCTTCCACAGCTCCCACGAGCCTTGGAATGACTCGGCAATGAGTGAGCAGCTCTGCACCAGAGTCATGCAAGCACAGGGAAAGGCAAACGTTGCCATTTTTAGGTTAGCCTGAAGGAGCTCATCACAAAGGCTCAGCTCAGCTCCAGCACCACATTCCCAACAGCACCATGTCGGAGCAGGGAGGAGATGGGCACCTCCTTTACTGAGATGGTTCCAGTGCCTGGACACAGGGGAGAGGTCTCAGGGTCAGACCCTCAGCTCTGCTCTGGGAACCCACAGGGCACGTCCATGTGGCTAAAAACTCTTCTCTGGGCTGTAGAAGCTGCTCAGACATTGTGACGGCTGACTGAGGAACACAGCTCTGGGCTCCACAGCACTCTGCTGCCAACCAGCAACCACCTCACTTACTCCCTGTCTCAGCACTAGATTTCCAATGCATCACCTAATGCATCTGCCTGCAGGGAAAGGAAAAGCCAGAGTTCACCAGAGCCCAAGGTCAGCCCCACTGCAACCACCTCCCTTCTGGCTCTAGGCCACTGTGGCATGTTTGGGCTCGGGCTCTCTGGCTGAGGAAGGAAGAACCCCTCAGTTGCACCTACATTCACCCTGGCTTGTCCCAGGAGTGAACACGGCCTAGATAAACCCTTCACCCTGCTTGGAAGTAGAGCTGCCCACCTATGGTTACATGCACAGCAGCAGTGCCACCCATCTGAGCCCTACAAGATGCTGCTTTGCATTCTCCAAGGGTTAATCCACTTGCCTGCACTCAAAAACCCACCCAGTGTCAAGATCTCAAGGTGCTCAACACACAGATAGCACTGCCCTGTGCCCAACTGCCTCGTCCAACCTTTCCTATCACATCCCTAACCGGCCAGGCAGAGAAGGTGTCTTACAAAGTATATGTCTGTGACTGGCACATCATCTTCATCCGAGGCCTGGCTGGCTGGTTCCGAGGCCTGGCTGGCTGGTTCTGAGGCCTGGCTGGCTGTCTCCACCTCTATAGTAGCTGTGGACGTTACAATGGCACAGGCTGAAGAAGCCGCCTCTCTGGAGGGGAGAAAAGATGACAGAGTCTAGTCACTGCCATCAGAAATGAGCAAGCAAGGCTGATTTACTACAGAGGTGCTGGAGATGCTCCACTGTCACATCCAGAAGGACCAAATGACATGAGGCAGGGGTCTGCAAAGCTGCCCAGCACCATAGAACACTCACTCTTTGTCATCTTCCTCAGGAGCTACGATCTCAACATCACACTTGGGCTCCAGCTCGACACTGACCTGCTGAAGCTCCTCCTCAACCCGCACCTCCTCGTGTGACCTGGAAACCAAAGAGAGAGGTGGGACAGGAGGACAAGAGGAAAGGGATTAAATAGCCAGCGTCAGTGCAGTACGGGAGGAAAGAGAATTGGCGTCTGGGGAAAACCTGTGCCCAGAGTTAGCCTGGCATTATCTATCAGCCACACAAGGGTCAAAGCCTCTGACTTCTTCTGAGACTCCCAAAGCTGCCCAAGCATGCTCCAGGGTTAACACTGGATTTACCTGCACACTCAGCAGCTGCCTGTGAGAGTCTTCAGTTTAATACCTCATGCTATTGCAGTAATTGCCTGTGCTACCAGGGCTGGCTCCACAGACCTCATGGGAAGGAGAAGGTGGGGGCACATGCTTGGGAAAGGAAAGAGCTCCAGGTTCATTGGCAGCACCGTCCTGCTCTGTGCCACCCCTGGCTGGAAGCCAGAGCCAAGAGGCAGCACTCCCCATCCACCTTCATGCCAGGCAACTCACCCCTCTTCCTCTCAAAACCCCAGAGGAAATTCCCCAGCAGATCAAAATAATCAGCTCTGGGGAGACCTTAGAGCAGCTCCAGTGCCTAAAGGGGCTACAGGAGACCTGGAGAGGGGCTTTGGACACGGGCCTGTGGAGACAGGACAAGGGGAATGGCTTTAAGCTGCCAGAAGGGAGATTGAGATGAGCTCTGAGGCAGAAGCTCTTCCCTGTGAGGGTGCTGAGGTGCTGGCACAGGGTGCCCAGAGAAGCTGTGGCTGCCCCATCCCTGGCAGTGTTCAAGGCCAGGTTGGACACAGAGGCTTGGAGCAACCTGCTCTAGTGGAAGGTGTCCCTGCCCGGGGCAGGGGTTGGAGCTGGAGGAGCTTTAAGGTCCCTTCCAACCCAAACCATTCTATGATTCTGTTTTCCTCACAAAGCACTGAGAGATCCACTTGTAAGGAAAATTCTGTCTAAGAAACCGGGATCATTTGATTGCAGAAAGCGGATCATCATCCTGCAGAGGACCATGCCGAAATCTTGGGGCTGCTGAAATTCACATTCAGCCCTCCGAGAGACACAGGGATGAATGTGAGGTCTCTGTACAGCAGTTCAAGAAGAGATGAGACTTTCCTCACCTGCCATCCTGCCCTGAGGAGTGTGTACGCCTCCTGCAGAAGGAAACAAGAACAGTAGAGTTTAAGGAGCGATTTAAGTCAGGAATCCTGTACTGTCCCCAGCTCTAACTCCCCACCCCATGAGGGAGATGTTCTACTTAACAGCTGACACTTCTCCCAGCAATAATTAATCCCATCAAAGCTGTGTCTGTTTGCTCCCAGGAGAGGTTTCATTAAAGTCAGTCATTTGCATTCCAGAGCCCAGGGCAGCTACTGAGATGTGCAGCACGAGGAGGAACAGCCGCCCGGCTGCAGTGGGGCAGGGGATGGGTGAGTGCTGTCCTCACCTGTACCTGGGCTGCTCAGACGTCTCCGAAGGGGATCGCTCAGGAACCGAGAGAGATGTTGAAGACAGTGTTGTGGCTATGGAAGCCGTGGTAGCTTCTTCAAAGGAAGGAGGTGTGCAGGGTAGCAGGTCTGGCCTGCCTGCTGGTCCAGAGTGGAGGGCAGGAGAGATGCAGGAAGAAAAGGATGAGTAGGTCAAACACCAACACGTCACCTACGCCAGCCCTGTGAGAGGCTGCTCCACCATCAATTTGCACACCCTCCCTGGGACTGCTCACTTCAAACAGAAACTGCAACAAGTTTAGCTGGGTTTATGAATGCAACAGTGTCTTCCAAAGCATCCTCTAGATGAGAGCCAGTAAGCACCACTCCCAGTGGGACAGACAGACACTTACAGGAAACGTAACGCCAGTGAAGGCATCTTGCTGGCAACCAAAGCTGGATTAAAAGGCTTGGATCACCTGAGATAAATATCCAAGTGAATTAAGGGACGAATCCAGTGCTTGGCGCTTTGCACTTGAGGAGCCTGCCCTTCGCCACTCATCTGTAAGGTCAGCCCAGATGGAAGCGATCAAAAGGCAGCACAGAACCAGGCCAGCTGCCTTTTTTCCAATGGCCCTTTTTAACTATTCAGACACTGTCATTATAGTCCTATAGCTCCCAGCCCTTCCCTTCCACCCCTTTTTTTAAGGGCTATGACTCCTGGTGCCTTGCAGCAGTGACACACGCAAGCATTTTCACTCCGAACCATACAGTGCTACAAAGAAGGGATTTGGTCTTCTTCAATGCAGAGGAGCTGCTTCCCCAAACAACTAACTGCTGGTGCTGTGACAAGAGAGCATATTCTTACATTCTCTCCTGTCCTGGTGAAGTTTAGCACCTGCAAAGACACAGCAGTGAAGAGCTATCCATCAAGGAAGGCATGTGGTCGGTGCACACTGGGGAACTTGACGAGGACAGGGGAGGATCCTAAGGAACTGCTACAAGAGAGAGGGTATTCACATAGCAATGAGGCACCACACCAGACCATTACCTTCATCGTCAAGTGTGGGGTAGCTCCGGGCTGCACGAAGGTCATACTGTGTCTCATCCTTTTCAGAGGGAAGCTGGCTAGCTGAAAACGCAGCCGTTGGACCAGCAGTCTTGATAGCCAGCAAGGCACTGCGCCCTTTCTTTGAGGGAGATGACTTCAGAGCTGGATGACAGGAGGGAAAGGAGATGAAATTCCTACCAGCAACCAGAGCAGCTGAAAAGCTGCCCGGCAGAAAAGGCCCTGGGGGTGCTGAGTGATGGAGCTGAACATGAGCCAGCTTGTGCCCAGGTAGCCAGAAGGCCAACAGGATCCTGGCCTATATCAGCAGGTCCAGGGCAGTGACTGTCCCCCTGCACTGGGCACTGGTGAGGCTGCACCTCGAATCCTGTGTCAGATCTGGGCCCCTCACTGCAAGAGAGACATTGAGGTGCTGGAGCGGGGCCAGAGAAGGGCACCGGAGCTGGTGCAGGGCCTGGAGCACAAGTGTGATGAGGAACGGCTGAGGGACCTGGGGGGGTTTAGTCTGGAGAAGAGAAGGCTCAGGGGGGACCTGATCGCTCTCTGCAACTGCCTGACAGGAGGATGGAGCCAGGAGGGGGCTGGTCTCTGCTCCCAAGGAACAAGGGATGGGACAAGAGGAAACGGCCTCAAGCTGCACCATGGGAGGTTTAGATGGAGCTGAGGAACAATTCCTTCCCCAGAGGGTGCTCAGGCATTGGAACAGGCTGCCCAAGGCAGTGCTGGAGTCACCGTCCCTGGAAGCGTTCACACACCGTGTAGAAAAGGCCCTCAGTGACATGGGTTAGGGGTGGCCTTGGCAGTGCTGGGGAACGGTTGGACTGGATGGTCTGAAAGGTCTTTTCCAACCTGGTTGATTCTATGATTCCATGAACTCCTGTCACACCAAAGGCACTTTACCCTTCCTAGAGGGAGAGAGGCCTCTGCCCTCTGGCACAGACACACATGTAATCTGCAAGTGCCATCTCCAAAGGGCTGAGCGTGAGCCAGCCCGTGGGGAGAGGAGAGCTCCTGGGGCCAGTCTGAGCAGAGTAAAACAAGCCATGGCAACCTGAGGGCTTTGCGCTTCTCAGTGGAGAAGCCTGCTCAGACTCTAGCCCAGAAACCCTCCACGTGCACCAAAGCAGCACGACTGCTTTGACTCATCACAGGGGCAACAGCTCTTGAGTGAGGTACTTACAGGAATTCTTTCGGAACACCGTGTTGGTCATGAATTTGAAGAATCTCTCTGCATAGAAGCTGGGTCTGTGCACGGACACCGTGTCCTGCAGAGGCAAAGTGCAGTTGTTGCATTGGAAAATTACCCCTCAAGGCAGAATTTCTGTCACAACCAACAGAGTCTTTTCTATTCCAACACTTAGTCCTAATAGAGCCTTAAAATGGAAAGGCTTAACTGAAATTAGCTGATTAATGCTATAAATAAGCCTGAAGCATTGCCTTTGATTTGATTGCATTTGATTATATTCTGGCTGTAATTTTAGAATGGATTTTGGTGATTTTATTCCTTTGTAGCCTTCTGGAGTTTTACACACATGACATTTCTCCTGGCTCTGCTGCCACTCAAGGCACATCCGAGGACCTTGGCACATGGCACCGACCCCAACGTGCAGCCAAGTTTCTCCACACATCTCAAACAGTTTGCACATTTTGTTGACAATGGTAAACTGGGAGTTGTCTCTGCCTCTGCTGTTTCACTGTGCTACCATGACTCGGCAGCCACATGCTTCCTTTGCCTTATTATTTAAGGGAAGCCAGGATAAGTAATGCTGAGAAATAGTTTCCACATCCAAGGTTGTTCTTTTGTAAACATGCACCCGGCTGCTGCAGGAGACACGACAGCAGGGAAGCACTGAGAGGGATGTATTAGCAGATAGTTACTGGAGTGGAAACAGTCAGTCAAAGACAGCAAACACAGGGCTTCTGAAGACATACCCGAATGCACACAATGTGTGTGTACAGCTCCTGGTGTCATGGGGAGGAGGAAAATGACAGATGGGAGTAGAGGAGGAAAGCTGGTAGCACAACAGCTAAAGATGCAAGGAGGTGGAGTGAGCAAGAAAACCTGATTGGGAATAAGTGGCACTACGCCTCTGTGGTGGCATAAGAGGCAAGAACTATTCCTTTCATCAGTTTCAACTGTGCCAGTTCAGGCACTATAAATAGCAAGGTAATCAGCAGCAAGTAGCACAAAGGAAGCCAAGGCAGGTAGACACTGGTGCCTGGACAGACACTCACCCCATCATGGACAAGGGCCTTCCAGGTATGTTCTAGCTTCTTGATGAACCTAAATTCCAGGGGAGAAGTGAAGAGAAAGAGACAGATTCAGGCACATTGTCTAAACCACACAGGGGAGATCACTGAGCTGCTAACAATTCCTCCTTCATCCAAGCACAGCCTGTCCTCCAGCCAAGACAGGTCGGCTGAGCACACCGGCATCTCTGAGTCAGGTCAGGACTGCCTGGGAACCCTACAGGGAAGGAGGAGCTGGGCTCCAAGAGGGGCAGAAAATCAACTTCCAGCCCTGGATTTATGATACCTTGGAAACCTATTATACCTTAGAAGAATGGCTCTGCATCACCAGCTGTTCTAAGGACAGGATAAAAATCCACAGCTCGTGACACGCATGGACAGACAGCTTTAGGCAGCTTTAGGCAGCCTGCCTGCTCATTAGCAAACCCTTCAGCAGAGGAAAACCTTCCTGCTTCCATTCAGGATTAAAATAGATGTTAACACCCTTAAAGGACAGACAACTGCAAAGTTACTTACCTGTATGATTGAAGGATATCTATTATTCCTACATGGAGCAGGAGACGCTCTCCTTTGCCATTCACTGCTGGGATTCCTCCCATCCTGCAGGTAGAACAAACCCTCAGTGAGTGCAGCCCCAAAATAACACCCCAAGCCCTGCAGAAGGGTGGGCAGCAGCAGCAGCAGTGAAAAGAGGGCTCCAATATGGTGGTAACAGTGCAAAACCTGTGCACTTTTGTGCACAACCAGGGGAAGTCACCGACTGACACAGCCCATCTCACACCAAGTGCCTCCAGGGTTCCTGCCTGCCTGGATCACCAAACATCAACGATCAGGACAGGACCAAAGATGACAGCTCTGCCTGGGCCAGACAGCACCACATTGTCTTGTCTTAGCTACAGGACTTCTTATTCTGGGGCTCAGAATATTTATCAGGTGAGCACAAGCTGCCCGCCTATTAGGGCAGCAAACCTTTAAGGGTGAGGGTGTTTCCAGATCCATCCACACTAACATCGGTCCTGTCAAAGGTGCAGCAACCACAAGCCCCAGCACACAACAAAAGCGTGCCACTGGAATTAATGATGCTGCTTGGAAGAATGGAAACACCAAAGCATTATCCTAGCTCTGCTGTGACTGATCCTCCATCAAAACTGGAGCAGCTGGTTTCAGACACCAAAAAAGAGCAAACTCCACCATTTGTTAGCACGTTTGGTACCCAGAGCCACAGGGCAGGCAGAGGACAGGTTCTGGGCAACCTCATCAACCCATAGCTCCACCAGTTACTCCAGCACTTGGCTATGCTGCTGTTTGGTAACCACACTGGGATGGCCTCAGGAAGTTGTGAATGCTCCATCCCTGTCAGTGTTCAAGGCCAGGTTGGACAGAGTCTTGGGTGACATGGTTTAGTGTGTGGTGTCCCCGCCCATGGCAGGGGGGTTGGAACTAGATGTTCTTAAGGTCCTTTCCAACCCAAACTATTCTATTCTATTCTACTGCCAGGGATTCCAAAGATGGAGTGATGGAGAATTAACTCCAAGCTCCTAGGGACAGGCTGATCCCTACTTCCACTCCAGTATTTGGATGCTCAGCTAGAACTGAGCAAGCTTCTTCCCAGAGCATGGGTGGATGTTCAGAGGCTGTTACAGCAGCTGTCAACCTCTAGACTGGCCTAAGAAGAGAGATCACCATGAGGCTGGAGCCTTCCAGCAGTATTTCCCACCTCAGCTTCCCCCTTTCACACCATGCTGCTTTATTGGCAGCAGTACCACAACCCCCAGAAGAGATGCTCACTCTTGACAGTTCATATGGGCCTCATTTGGGATTCACTACTCCAGCCTCCACCTCCACCCCCCGCAAGTGAACCAGGTTTTCACCTACGCGTCATCTGTGTCTATGGGCTCCCCCCGGGTAGCCCCACCCTGGATAGACTCCATGGCCGTGGAGTAAAGTGCCTTCTGCCCCACGGGACGCTTCTCATCTGACGTGCTGTGGGCTCCCTCGGACTGCTGCTCCCGTTCTTGCTGGTCTATGTTATGAACCCCAAGGAGGAGGCTGTAGTCCATGATTTTAAAGCTTTCCAACACCTACAGGTTAGTATTGAGTTTAAGAACAAAGACAAAATATCAGGCCAGCAGCTCAAATGCAGCACAGATACCAAAGCATGGAACAGCCCGTCCACATTGCCTCTATCAAGCCCTTTGCCAGAGGCTGAACGTTTCTGAATCAGAAGTCATCTCTGAACTTGACTGCATGGAGTTTGGCCATCCCATAATCAACCCAAAGGGCTGAAGGATTGCAAATAACAGTGTTGTACCAGGTACCTGCTGCACACTATATAGGAAAAATGTATTTAGTCCCAACAGATCAGCTCCAAGTGGAGCAGGCTGCCATGATCTGATGCACCAGGCAAAGGAGCACAGCCTTAGTCCTCAAAGGCTGTCATGAAATCCAATTCCACTGCTTTGCTTTCAGGGAAAAGGGCAGTAGAAGGGATTTATCCTGCTTTTGGGTTAGCAGATTAATAAGGTTCTCAATCATTTGCTCTTCCTCATGCTTGAGAGCCACAGAACTTCATTAACCTGCTCCCCTCCTTACCAGACAGTCACGTTGCAACGTCTTCATCAATGCAGTGAAGGTGTCTGCATCCAACATCAGGCCCTCGGGTATGTCTTGCATGAAGTCTAGATCCTTGTATGTAGGGCTGGACTTTTCTTTTTCCTTCTTGGATGCCCGGCGTTTATAGGTGGAGCCTTTCAGGTCAAATTTCAGGTGCATTTTCACCACACGAGGCAGGATGTTGTTCATCACGACCACACGGATGTTTTTGCCCCCTGACTGCACACAGTACAGTCCATAAAACTTTGGTAGCAGCGTCCGGGGGTTCTGGTTCAGGTTCTGCAGAAGGGTTGGGAAAAAAAATGAGGAAAGGTCATTGTGGCAGAGAACTCCTGCTGTGTTCAACACACGTTACAGAACCACGGAATTGTTTGTGTTGGAAGGGACCTTAAAGCTCCTCCAGTTCCAACCCCTTGCCATGGGCAGGGACACCTTCCACTAGAGCAGGTTGCTCCAAGCCCCTGTGTCCAACCTGGCCTTGAACACTGCCAGGGATGGGGCAGCCACAGCTTCTCAGGGCACCCTATTCTGCCACCTTCATAGTGAACAGATCTTGGAACAGTCAGATGGGGGGGTCTTCATTTAGAAATATTCTCAACTTTCCATGAGAACTTACTGCACACATGTGACAAACTCCTGCATTTCATTGGCTTTAGGACCTGAAAATACCACTATGCCTTGAATACAGGGAATGGGATGTCCAGCACTTTCTGGACAAACAACCAAGCCTGGAAATTCCCTGCTTTCCCCATCAACAGCAGCTAAAAAAGGGAAGCCAAACTGGAAAAGAAATAAACACAGTAAGTGGGAACTTCAAGTTTAAAAATAACAGCTCTCTTCATCTCTCCAGAAGTCAGAAATCAAGAGCTGTTCTCTGGCCCAGGATAAACCAGGGACATGGTCTTCGCAAGTAATTGGCAGGATTTGTTCTTCTGGGCCTGGATTTGTGGTAACATTGGCCACAAGGGTGGGGGACACGAACAGAAAAGCTGCCACAACAAACCCAAGTCGTGTCCAAGGTGCTGGGGGGATACACACCATGTAGTAGCCAGGAAGGAGCTTCTGTAAGAATTCAGCTTCCTTGTGCATCACAGTTTTTATGATGAATTCATCGTCGCTGGTGACATAGAAGAGGGACCCGCTGGCACCAGGGTTCGACAGCTCTATCAGAGGCTCGTTACAGAGGGAATACTAGGGAGGAAAAGAGAAAAAAAGATCATGTTTTTAGGCCTCACTCATTGCACACTGAGTCCTACACCCTTGAGGGCTTTCCCCAGCATGTTGTCTCCCTGGGAGATGAGGGGGTAGCAAAGCTCCAACAAGAACTATTTTCATGATAGGGTAGGTCTAAGCAAAGTGGATGGACAGTTTCCAATTAGAGACTGAGATTACATTTCAGAGCATCCCAACTGCTCAGGGATAAAGCTAATCATCTGCTTTCAGCAACATCCAGGCTTCATAATGACATCTTATCTTCTCCCACTGTGTGTGTCTGACATTTAGGCTTCTTTCAGCACATCACCACAAGTGCGGAGCGAAAGATGGGATTTTAAGAGACATGGCAATCTGCTCAGGCTACCACGTATCACTGTGCTGGAGGGAAGAGAGTGCACTGGCTGTTCCCAGCAGCCTCCTCTGGCTTCGTGCTCCCTGTTACAGAGAAATCCACATCTCACCCCTCAATCCTGCTGGAAACACAGGAAAAGTATCAGACCAGGTGTCCAAACAAGAAGAGGGTCAGCACAGTGTAAGCACAGCAAAGGGGTCCAGCATCAGGAACTGGATTTGGAGGATGTTTCTAGACATCGGTATGCAAACAGCAGGTCCTCAAATGAGGACATGGTTAAAAAAAGAAGAAAGTATAAGCATGCAAATACCCTTTGCAGCAGGTACCAACCCCAAGGTAACTGTGTAGGTCAAATTCAGGGCAGCATCACGTCAGAGCTGCCACAGCAAGAGGCAAGATGGGGAGAGGGAGGGAGGGTATGTGAGAGACATAATCAGAGCAATAAATTCACTGCTCATCATTACATACTGAAAACAGCTTTCAGCTCTGCGCAGATTAATGATCCAAGACTTTATCAAGTTAATTATCTCATGCATAATTAAGGCATTTGCTGCTGTGGCAGGCAAGAGACAATCAGGGGAAGCAGAAGCAACAAATCAGAGCTGTGACCTTTGCAGGTGAGGCAGGCTCTTTGCCTCACCCAGGTTTTGAGCCGTGCATCAAAGCAGCCAGTGTTATCTTGGGTGGCACAGATGAGGACCACTGCTGCTGTCAAACCATGCAATGGCACAGATTTGTTTCTACTGGTAAGTGCTCAGCTACGACTGCTCCTGTCTACAGCTGAAGTCAGAAAAAAGGCCTATTAAAAAAACCCTGTGCTCATTTGGATGTGTTTCCTTCCCTGGCTCTATAAATGTCCTTTTCTAAAGAGCAGGGCATCATATACATACAAAGGACCAACTTCAACCCCAGTGTACTTCAAGCTCCGACAGCTTATATTAGTGGGTATTTAAAAACAGCCTTTCCAGCTTTAAGCAGCTTTCTGAGCACAAGAACAAGCTGTATTTTATTCTGTCTCTGTAAGATGATTAAAATAACTACAACTCACATAGCTCTGGAGTGAGTACACAAGGAAAAATTCCCATCTTTGTCCTCAGAGCCCCAGGGGACACTACAGGGTTGAACCCAGCAGAACACCACTCCTTGTGCTTGTAAACACAGTGAGTTATTGTCACCAAAAGTGACAGTGAGGGAACCCCACTGCACAGCTCACACAGCACACGTGGAACCAGATCATTCCCTTTCCCTCCAGTGGAATCCAGCTACACCTCTTAGCAAACGAAGACTTGGGCTGAGCGCTGCTGGTCTTCCTGGGACCATCACTGGATCCCCTCCAAAACTGAACGCAGTCCCTAAATCCATAGCTTGTTCCCACTCCTTGCTGGGATCAGAACAATTCCTTATCTCTTTTTCTGTCCCTTTTAGGCAAGAATTGGTGGCAGCCTTGATTTAGGGGCAAACTTCTTGTCTCAAAGGAGGAAAGAGAGAGGAAGGAGAAAACAATCCATACCAAATAATCATCTGGACGAATCCCAAAGAGTTCTCGGAAGTACCGAAAAGCCACTGGTGCATAGGTCTTGAACCTGAAGTCTGCATAATGGTGAGCTGGAGTGAGATTACTTCCTTCACTGCACAGGAGAGACGGGGCATGAGCAGGGCCTCTGTAGTACCACTCACAAGATATGTACAGTCACAGCAAGGCTACTGTATATTTAAGATGAATTCAGCTTTGCTAAAAGAAATCTTAGGAACAGCAACAAACAAAACCATCTTTCTTCTGTGGCACAACAACAGGAAAACAGGTTTTAAATTATCTGCCAAAAATCTATTTCCAAAGAGTGCAAGGAACCACCAAGCAAAATATATTCACACAGAGAACGTAGCTTTTATGAGCTTTGCTTATTCACAGTTAAAGAGCTTCCAGTTTCTTCCATCTCAAACATGGTATAATTCCATGGAAGAAGGTCTAGATGGACAGGTAGAAAGAAAAGCATGGAGGAAGGCTAACAAACTCAAGCAGACAGTACTGCATCTTGCATTGTACTTCCTTTCAAGCCACTGTGCTGCAGAATCTAGCACTTCCCACTGTTCTGTTTGAATGTGATGGATGCATATTTAAAACACTCAGAGTATCCAACTCAGTGATCTAAAGACAGATGGAAGGAAGCTCTCTTGAAAAGAATCAGTGAGAAGAAAAGAAGTAACTCATAGAATCCCAGACTGGTTTGTGTTGAAGGGACCTTAAAGCTCATCCAGTTCCAGACCCCTGCCATGGGCAGGGACACCTTCCACTAAGCAGGTTGCTCATCTGTTTTGTTTCCCTGTCTCCATTACCTTGGGAAAAAAATGCTTTCCACCACGTAGAAGTCCTGCATCAGGACATCTCTCTCTGGCTTGGAGCTCAGATTGCCAACAGTATATCCGATCCCCAGCTGGATGGCCCCCTTCAGAGTGGACGAGGTGGTCTGGCAAATAAGAAGAGCAGTCAGTAAGTATTTCACAGCAGATTATCCCAATAACATCTCATGGCTGATGATAGTCATGTCTATGACTCCTCTGGGGTCATCCCAGGCACTACATACTGCTGAACAAATTCTACCAGCTGCTGAAGAGATGGGTTAAGGCTTCCAGGTTTGCCATCTGCAAGATTATGCAGTACAAGGGTGCTGCATAGAAAAAAATCTAACTCAGACTGGCAGCTATTGGGCCCCAACTTCTCAACCTGCCCCTTACACACTGCAGCTACTCCCACTGCACAAAACCAAACCTTTTTGTAGGTGGTTTCACCAGAAGCATCAACGCTTCGATGACCAATCTTCTTCCCTTGGCCAGGCAGTCCTGGTAGCGATGGTCCCTGCAATGAAAGAGCATAGCTAAAGCCCAGACCAGAAGCTGAAGTGGCCAACATGAACAAGGAGAGCAGCAGAGCCACAACCACACTATCATGGCTGTGAAGGACAGAGAGACCTCTATGGCTGGAGCAAGCTTTAAACAAGGCTGTTTAAATTATCCATCCATCCCTCCAGAGAAGAAGAGTTAGAACACCCAACCCGTCCATCTGACACCCCAAAATCAACTGGGCAGAGCCCTCAGCATTGATGCTGAGTTCAGGAAAGTTCTCCTTGCTTTCCAGCTGCCAAGATGCCCCCACTGCTTGACTGCAGTTTCTCAGTGATCTAAAATAGCGATGTATTAAATCAAACAGTGAGAGAAGTTTATTCTCCCTCTCACCACCCCAGGGGATGGTGGAGCCCAACAGACAGCTGAGACTCCACCAATGACACGTAGGGGTAGGTTACTTTAAAGAACAGCCAGGCTTTGGCTATTCTTTCAAGCAGCATGCAGAGAGATCCAAGGTCAACTTCCCAAGGGACAACATTATCTCAGTGTCTCTCTCGAGTGCTGCACAGACCCATCCTCTCCAAAGTGATGTCTACAGCAGACAATGGATAATTTTGTTCAGACTACAGATGTTCTTTGTGTTTTAGCTTTGAATCGAGAGCTGGAGCTATTTCTGCTTCAAGTGCTTGGACTGCTCGTGCTAAAGGGCAGTGATTTCTCCTGCAAAAAATCTTAATTTCCTGCTCTGTTTGAAGCACTGAGCACAGCCAGGCTTGCTTCCAAGTGCTCCCCTCCTCGAAAAAGTGGGGCTATTTGTGCACTGAGAGAGCAATCAGCTTCCACACAAGTTGAGCTTCCTACTAGGATTATTTCTGGGGAGGTGGAAAAAAATCAAGTGTCACATCCCTGGCAGTTCCATGGGAGGATATTCAGCCTCCCAGGTGAGTGATGGAAAGGACTATGTCAGAAAATCAGATCAAACAACAATCAGTTGAACACGATGCCCTAAACCAAGAGCGTGGGCTTCAGGGAACAGCTTTGAGGCACAGATCCTCCCACGAGATTCCCTGCTGCCAACTGGGAAGAGCTTTGCACCAGAAGGTAACAGTGATTCAGCAACCTGCGACCTGGATTGGGGGTGAGGAAGATCAGTCCCTTGACATATTTATTCCCTTGTTTCATGGCTTCACAAGTTGCAGCCTCCTTGGCTCACTCCCAGGAGCAGGTGATACTCAACACAGAGCCCTGGAAATGTCTGGTACATGGATCCTCCATTTATCACCTTCAGGTTCTGGTGTGGAAGAGATGCCCTCAGCCAGTTACTATGAGACATCAGGGATGACAAAGCTAAAACTGGCCACATGGTGGGCATAATCCCTTCACAATCCCTCTGTGGCTGTGGTGATGCCAAGACAGGGATTCCAATGACCTGCCACTAATTTTCTTTCTCCCACATAACAGATATCAAGTTTTCAGTCATCTTAAAGGTACTTTGAAATTCAGCTTTGCTCAAGAAAAGCCAGACAGGAGCCTTTCCCAGAGCTCTGTGTTCTCATTTCTCAACACAGGATGTACAGGGCCAGCTTTACACATCTCACCTCGGTGACGGCTGCCCTCTTCGGTGCCAGACCTGAGGAGAGAAAGGAAGAGCATCAGTAAAAGTAGGGACATTGGGGAAAAGTCCAACAACCACCCCACCAAGAAACCAGCCTGACACTTTGCTCTTTCAAGCAAGCTGGAAAGCCTTTAAAGCAGTTGCTTTTGCTCAGTTTTCAGTTTCACCAGTGCAGGAGTCTGAAATGACAGGGGTAACCCAAACAATTCTACATTCAGAAGCAAAGATGTACATATTTTCTTAGGAATAATGTTTCTTAGAGGCTTCAGGAGACTCAGTTCTTGTAAATCCTTGCTGCAGGGCAATAGGTCCAGACTGCACCGAAGAGTCGGTTCCATAAGAAGCCCACAGAGACACTTAGGAAGCTGCTTTCCAGCCACTCAGAAGGCACTTGACAAACCACATTGATAATTGAATCTATTTATAGAACCCAACGTCCAAATATACCGCAGAAATGAATGCATCATTTATCTCTACTACTGCCTTGGGGAGAAGCCACCATTACTCCATTACAGTGAACGGTGAGAAATTAGGGTTTTTAGATTAGATCTCTCATCAGAGATGGAAACAGGAGCCCAAAGCCTCCTCTAAGGTGAGGCCATCTTCCCATTTCCTAGCATGAGCCCAAGTTTGCAAGGACCTCCTTATTTCTAGGCAACAGAGAGAACAGGTTCCTCTGCTGCTGGCCCCACGAGGTGTTTGCTGACCTGCCAAGAGCCTCGCACGTGGGACCACAAGTCCTCTGATTCACGAGGGATATCTACACAAGCTGGGGGGGTGGTAGTGGTACTTCTCCAGGGGGAGCAGATGTCCAGCCCTCCTCAATGGAGAGCAGGAGAAGCCCCGGAGGATCAATGCCAGGTTGGACAGGACTTGGAGCAACCTGGTCCGGGGGAAGGTGTCCTTGCCCGTGGCAGAGGGTTGGAACTGGATGAGCTTTAAGGTCTCTTCCAACCTGTGTCCAAGGCCTTGAACACTGCCAGGGATGGGGCAGCCACAGCTTCTCTGGGCACCCTGTGCCAGCGCCTCAGCACCCTCACAGGGAAGAGCTTCTGCCTCAGAGCTCATCTCAATCTCCCCTCTGGCAGGTTAAAGCCATTCCCCTTGGCCTGTCCCTACAGGCCCTTGTCCAAAGCCCCTCTCCAGGTTTCTTGTAGCCCCTTTAGGCACTTCTTCCTAATGACTCATCTAAATGTCTCCTCTTTGAGCTTTAAGCCATTCCCCTTTGTCATATCAGCAAATTATCAGGTTTTGTGCTCAAAAATCAGTTCTTCGGCCTACGACAATACAACTCTCTGAACATCCAACAAGAAGCCCCGCAGTGGTGCAGGAGATAGGGCACTAAGTGAGCATTTGGCTAATGAACATTCAGGGCACGAGCTGGAGAAGCAACTCAAGCCCACAGAGGAACCCAAAGGGGCAAATCCTGCTCCAAGCTGAATGCTGGAATTCACTGGGAGCACAGCGTGGCACAGGGACACTGTGCTCTCCCTGCTACGGCCGCTCTCCTGCTGCACTAATTGCTGTTCTGCACTTTGTCACAATTCCAGAGCAGGAGATTAGCTTGAATTTTGTGATAATTACCACAAGCTGCTTTCACCCCCAGCTTCTAGGTGTCTGCTGCTGTACACGTACCAAGAGTGGAATCAAGACCAATGCCTGTGCAACAGAAAGAGGTGATCTGGGCGCAAGGAGCTGCGGATCTCTGGGAGAAATGATGCTTCAGGTGGACAAGGGCAGCACCAGCAAAACCTCGCCCCCCCCCCCCCCCCCCAAATCAGCTTTATAAAATTGACTTGTCTAGGCAGAAAATGAGAACAAATCTTGCACTGGCTCCTTGGCTCTGCTCATCTCAACCGAGCTGACAGATGGCCTTGAGAGACCTGATTTAACACCAGCTTTGGGGGTTATACAGCCGCAGGAGACAGCAACCGGGTTTGTGGGGAACAGGAGCTCTGCCGTGGGAAGGTTCAGCTCTTTAAGAGCTGATTGAGTTGATCCTTAACCTATTTGGTGCTGCTTAGTGAGGGTGAATTCAGGAATGTGATGAGCGGCTCTGGAAGGGGAACCCTGGGATGAAACCCCAGCTTTCCCCCCTGCCTGGGTCTTGCAGTACACATCGCCTCACCTGCTGCCTTCGGCTCCTCTTCTCATCTGGGCACGGCTCTGGCCAAGGCTCAAGCTCCTCTGCCGCCTCAGAGGTGAATGCTTTGGTTGTAGCATTCAGCAATTCCCATCTCTGATTTAGCATCTGCTTTTTTATATGCCTCGCTATTCACAGCCACGGTGGCTTGGCCACCCCCACCATGACGCTGGTACCCCACAGGACAGGGATGGATTTACTCCAGGAAAGCCTCTATAGGGTCAGTGTCCAACACAGAAAAGGACTCTTGAGTTTTAGTCCTACCATGCCAGGGCCTCCCCTGGGACTCCCAGGAGCAGCCAGGGATAAGCAATCCCATTTCATCCCCTGTTCCCCTCCTCTCACCTCCCACACCAGCTCCATGCCTCGTTTTGCCGTTTCAAGCACGCAGGAACCACCTCCACTTTGTGGAGGGAAGATGACATTTGCAAACCATGATCTGCTGCACCAACCTTACGTGCCACACTCCCTTCCCAGGCCCTTTGCCTTCTTCAGTTGAGCATAAACTCAGGAGGGAAAGGAACAGCCTGGCTTGTACAAATTAAGGGAAAGAGCTTAATGTACCTGCTAGGTAGGACAGGGCCTTGGGGCGCTGCTCAGCTTGCCCTGCTCCCTCCTTTCCACTCCTGCTCTGTGGGTTTCCTCAAGGACCCTGCCACCCCCAGCAACCCCCTCCAGCCTTCTGCTTGAGGGTTTTCAACCCTAAAGCCCAGAAGCTGCTCCCTCACCAGCACTTCCCCCCAGGATCAAGTGATTTGAGCCCTGCGTGGTCCAGCCACTGCAAGGGATTGCCACAGGGGGATGATCTGCAGGGAAGGCACCTACCAGCCTCTGAGTTTTGTTTTTTATAGAATCCCAGAGTGGTTTGTGTTGGAAGGGACCTTAAAGCTCCTCCAGCTCCAACCCCTGCCAGAGGCAGGGACACCTTCCACTAGAGCAGGTTGCTCCAAGCCCCTGGCCTTGAACACTGCCAGGGATGGGGCAGCCACAGCTTCTCTGGGCACCCTGTGCCAGCGCCTCAGCACCCTCGCAGGGAAGAGCTTCTGCCTAAGAGCTCATCTCAATCTCCCCTCTGGCAGGTTAAAGCCATTTCCCCTTGTCTTGTCCCTCCTGTTTATGCAGAAACTCTTTCTGCCTCAGAAATCCATCTGCTTATCCGGGCTCCGGAGGCAGGGCAGGAGCTGAAGATGCAGGGGGGCAGTTAACACATTCCTCCCTTGGCTGCAGGTGGGGATGGCATCCCGGGTGTTCACTTCCCTGGGGCCACGCTGCTGATGCAGGACACACCGTGCTGAAATGTTTCCTTGCCAGCTCAGCAGAAAAGCACTTCCAGTGGTTCAGCCCAATTACAGCGAGGAACGAGCAGGACAAGACCAGGGAAATGAAATTGAGAAAGAAGTGATTTGTTTTCTTGTCTCCGATCAGCTGTGTGTAGGGAACAGAAAAGGACAATTTTGGAGGGCTTTAGCCCGAGCCGCGTGACACAGCAGGCAGCAAAAGCAGAACAACATCTCATCAAGAGGAGCACACAATAGCTTATCCCCAGCAGCAGTAGAGGCTGCAGCCGCTCGGCTCCATGCTCCGCTTTGTAATTATGCAATCCAGTGGGATGTTCAGGCAAACATCTGCCTCATGGGAAAGGTGCAGTCTTATCTGAACACAGTATTCCTGCTCCTTTCCACTCTGCCAGTCACAGGAGTGGAACAACACATGCTCCCCAGCATGTCGAGTGCACCCCGGCAGCACGGTCGGGACACCAGCCTCTTCCCAGCCTCTGGCTCCTCTCTTCATCACAGCCTTCAAGTCCAAATCCGTGTACCAGAAGTCACAGCAAAGCTTGATGAGATCAATTAGACAGCAAACATCCCAGCAGGAAGCGTAACCTCTCCAGGACAGAGCCAGCTCTGTGATGACATCCAGGCACAGCGGCACCACGCTAAAACCACGACGCCAATTTAAAGTGAGCCCATAAAAGGCTGAAGGACTTTGAAGTCACATTCCTCACCGCCTTCCAGAGAAGCTACAGCAACAGCCAGTTGTCCCCTTACCTTTGCTCAGCGGTAGGATATGCTTCAGATCTCCTTCTAGCAGGTCACAACCCACAAGCACCATTCACTGGAGTGTCTCCTGGCTACTGGGAGAGCTGTAGGTCAACAGCAAGGCAACAGACAACCTCCTGTTGCCTTTCTAGTTGCAAAAACATCAGGGACATGAACACAGCACATGACCCCAAGTAGCCCCTGGGACTCTGTGTGTTCAGATGGAGTTTTCAGCTGCCACAAGATCCCAGATTACTGTTTCCCAACCCCAGGTCAGAGAAGCACAATCCACCTCTGTGAAGGCTTGGTCCAGAATTCACTTCCTGCCTTTGTCTTCTGAGCATTGCTCCGAATCTCCTGCCTGCAGGCTCGTGCCGAGAAGCAGGATTCAGCACTTTTAACATGTGCAGTGTCCTCGTGCAGGGGAAGGATCCTCAGGTGGATCCTCCACTATGTTGTTCTCAAAGTGCCACTAATAAAGGGGGAGAAGCAAGAGCTGACTAATCACAGTTTGAGATCCCAACAGTTTAAACCCAACCGGTTTGGTTGGAAAAGACCTTAAAGCTCCTCCAGCTCCAGCCCCTGCCATGAGCAGGGACACCTTCCACTAGAGCAGGTTGCTCCAAGCCCCTGTGTCCAACCTGGCCTTGAACACTGCCAGGGATGGGGCAGCCACAGCTTCTCTGGGCACCCTGTGCCAGCGCCTCAGCACCCTCACAGGGAAGAGCTTCTGCCTCAGAGCTCATCTCAATCTCCCCTCTAGCAGGTTAAAGCCATTCCCCTTGTCCTGTCCCTACACGCCCTCATCCAAAGCCCCTCTCCAAGTTTCTTGTAGCCGCTTTAGGCACTGGAAGACTGTTAGAAGGTCTCATGTTATAAAAGCAGTATCTGAACCAGCACAGGCAGCCAAACAGGGCTTCCTGAGGCACCAACACGAGCACATTGAAAGGGAAAGGAACAAACCAACCTCCACATTTCTTCTTGCACTCCAAATGTGCAGCTTCAGCTCCCAGCCAGCAGGACCAGGACAATCATTAGAGAGGAGATGGCACAACAGGGAGCAGTAGCCTGAGTCTTAGCAACCTCCCAGAGAAGGCAGCTCTTTACAACCTGCCCTTCCCAGGCAGGCAGGATGACCTACTTGGATCATTAAGCACGTTTTCTTCACATAAACTAAGGGGAAATCCTGCCTGACCAATTTGGTGGCCTTCTATGATGGGGCTACAGAACTGATGGACAGGGGCAGAGCAGTTGACGTCATCTACCTGGGCTTGTGCAAAGCGTTCGACACTGTCCCGCATGACATCCTTGTCTCTAAATTGGAGAGACATCAACTTGATGGATGGACCACTCAGTGGATAAAGAACTAGCTCGATAGCCGCACGCAAAGAGTTGTGGTAAATGGCTTGATGTCCAGTTGGAAACCTGTAATGAGTGGTGTCCCTCAGGGATCGGTGTTGGGACCGGTCCTGTTCAACATCTTTGTCGGCGACATGGACAGTGGGATTGAGTGCGCCCTCAGCAAGTTTGCCGACGACACCAAGCTGTGTGGTTCGGTTGATAGGCTGGAGGGAAGGGATGCCATCCAGAGGGACCCTGACACACTTGTTAGGTGGGCCGATGCCAACCTTATGAAGTTTAACCAAGCCAAGCGCAAGGTCCTACACCTGGGTCGGGGCAATCCCAGGCACTGCTACAGGCTGGGCAGAGAAGAGATTCAGAGCAACCCTGCAGAGAAGGACTTGGGGGTGTTGGTTGACAAGAAGCTTAACATGAGCCGGCTTCAGCGTGCACTCGCAGCCCAGAAACCAACCGTGTCCTTGGCTGCATCAAAAGAAGCGTGACCAGCAGGTCGAAGGAGGTGATCCTGCCCCTCTACTCTGCTCTCATGAGACCTCACTTGGAGTACTGTGTACAGTTCTGGTGTCCTCAACATAAAAAGGACATGGAGCTGTTGGAGCAAGTCCAGAGGAGGGCCACGAGGATGATCAGGGGCTGGAGCACCTCCCGTATGGAGCCAGGGTGAGAAAGTTGGGGCTGTTCAGCCTGGAGAAGAGAAGCTGCGTGGAGACCTCAGAGCAGCTTCCAGTATCTGAAGGGGGCCTATGAGGATGCTGGGGAGGGACTCTTCCTTAGGGACTGTAGTGGTAGGACGAGGGGTAACGGCTTCAAACTTAAACAGGGGAAGTTTAGATTAGATATAAGGAACAAGTTCTTTCAGTGAGGGTGGTGAAGCACTGGAATGGGTTGCCCAAGGAAGTTGTGAATGCTCCATCCCTGGCAGTGTTCAAGGCCAGGGCGGACAGAGCCTTGGGCGACATGGTTTAGTGGGAGGTGTCCCTGCCCATGGCAGGGGGGTTGGAACTAGATGATCTTAAGGTCCTTTCCAACCTAAACCATTCTATGATTCTATGAAACCAACACTGTTTGATGAGGCTCACAAACATCAAGTAAGCTACAATACTAATCACAAGTTTGGGGGGTTTCCCCACTCCTTAAATGTGGCTCCCATAAGCAGAAAGAGCTGCAGCATCCTGGGCATGGTGAGCTGCTTCTGGAGAGCCTGGAGAAACAAGTAAGTGAATAAAGCAATCTGAGACAACTTTAGCTTGGTACATGGCAACTCCATATAGGTTTGACACCCAAAGCCATCCAGTTTTCCCTGGAGCACTTGCTGACTGAATAATTTTTGGGATCATCTACACAAAAGCTCGTGCTGGTTGAACACTGGATGGTCTTCAAGGTCTCTTCCAACCCAAACCGGTCCATGATTCTACAGTTCTGTAACTCCCAGGAGCAGCCAGGGATAAGCAATCCCATTTCATCCCCTGTTCCCCTCCTCTCACCTCCCACACCAGCTCCATGCCTCGTTTTGCCGTTTCAAGCACGCAGGAACCACCTCCACTTTGTGGAGGGAAGATGACATTTGCAAACCATGATCTGCTGCACCAACCTTACGTGCCACACTCCCTTCCCAGGCCCTTTGCCTTCTTCAGTTGAGCATAAACTCAGGAGGGAAAGGAACAGCCTGGCTTGTACAAATTAAGGGAAAGAGCTTAATGTACCTGCTAGGCAGGACAGGGCCTTGGGGCGCTGCTCAGCTTGCCCTGCTCCCTCCTTTCCACTCCTGCTCTATGGGTTTCCTCAAGGACCCTGCCACCCCCAGCAACCCCCTCCAGCCTTCTGCTTGAGGGTTTTCAACCCCAAAGCTCAGAAGCTGCTCCCTCACCAGCACTTCCCTCCCAGGATCAAGTGATTTGAGCCCTGCGTGGTCCAGCCCAGCGAGGACTGCTCAAAGCAAAGCACCCAGATGGAGCCACGGGTAGGGAAGAACTTCTTCCTAAGATCTCATCGCAATCTCCCCTCTGCCAGGTTCAAGCCAGGTAGGGATTAGCGTGGCTGGAGGCTCTTCACCATCTCATATTCACCAGCTCCCCTCACAAGTCACTGTCCATGTGAGGACATCTGCAAGGCTGGGACCAGGCACAAGACAAGGAATTAGTGGCTGGAAAAAGGAATACTTTCCTGTAGCTTATCCCAAAACTTAAGCTGATAAACAGCAGAGGATACTGCTACAGAGAGGGCAGGAGGATGCCTTAGCACAACATCAACTTCTCTGGGCATTCCTCCAAAGGATATCAACCTGTCTTGGCAGAGTCAAAGAAATCATTCGAGCTGCTTTGTCGGAGCAGACAGCAGGTACACAACTTGCAATCCAGCACTCAGTGACAAATGATCCCCCCCACTTTCTCTCTCAGCCCCTTCTCAATGGGGGTTCTGCAGCTAAACAAAGTTGGCACCTCCAATCCAGGAGGGATGGGTCAGATCTTCTATCATTTCCACCATTTAAAAGTATCTTCCTACAGGTGCTACTTGACTAAGAGCTTACTCCTCTTGCCCGTTAACAGTTAAGGATTATTCTCAGACTAAATTAAAATAGAACTCAACTCAAGAAAGAACTTCACCTCCCCAAATCTTCCATTTCCTGACCTGATAAAAGACATTCTGAAGTCCAGTTCCTACAGTCACAGCAGGTAAAGAAATCTCCCTGAACTTGCATAACCACCACCTACCACCAGGATACACAGAGGTCACCACAATAAGCACAGCTTTAGAACTGCAGGAGCTCCACATCCCACCCAACAGCAATCTCCAAAGAGACAACAGGCGCTTTGTCTCAGGCCACCCTTCACAAGCCATCCTGCACTGGTAATGACTGGGGTATTTCCTGATTTACTCCACAGCCAAAGCTGCTCATCTAAATCCTCTCAGATCTCATTCTGCTCTTGCTAATGTTGCTTGACAGGGCTTTTCCAAAGGTGCTCAAACACCGGAGACTCGAGAGGGGATTTCAGGCCGGGGCTGCGTACAACATGCGTCACTGGATATAAAGCCCTTTTGGTAGGCTGCTCTCATCAGGTTGAGTCAAGTCTCCTTCAAACAACACTTCGGGGCTGCCACAGGTGCTGCTGCTGATGCTACAACACGCCTGCTCTCTGTGACCAGAGCGTTTCAGCCGGGTGCCCCTGCTCTGCTCTAACAAAGGCACCTGAACAGATGGAACAAAACAAGCCACGGCAGAACAAGCTCCAGAGATGAAACGTGCTGCCAAAAATCATAACTCAAAGTTTCAGTGAGTAGCTGCTTCTCTGCCCAGGATCCTGGCATCTTGTGACTCAGCTACTGGCTGAAAACAAGCTACCTAAACTCCAGTAACTCTTAAAAACACTTCTAGACCTCTTGGTAGGAAAAACAAGCAGGTGAGACACATGTAGATGGCAGGAAGAGATAACCTGGTGTCTATGCTGGGCTACAAGGACGTTTCAGGTGCATTACACTGAGGATCGTGGACAGCCTGGTCAGAAGGGACTAGGCTGGACGGGACTTGGAGCAACCTGCTGTAGTGGAAGGTGTCCCTGCCTGTGGCAGGGGGTTGGAACTGGAGGAGCTTTAAAGTCCCTTCATCCCAAACCAGGCTGTGGGTCTGATGAAGTGGAACATCCCACAGTTACCGTGATCCCATTTAAGGATGGACCTGACCAAGCTCTGAAGTTTTGGATGGGTCAATACTTCTTGGCTTCCTCTCACCAAAATGAGTACATCATTTCTTTCCAGAACTTCAAGGCCAGCCATAAGGCCAAGGATGTTTGGACACCATTATCTCGGCAAGTCAAAGCAACCCAAAGCAGCAGCTCTAACAGAAAACCTTAAGTGACAGGCAGCACTTGCCACTTCTGCCTGCAATATACTCCTTTTCCCTTTGAATTCCCTTATGGATTAAGTTGTTTTTCACCCCACCTCAAGGCAAAACTTGCTTTTCAAATTAATTTCTTCAGATACTATAAAACCCCACCTTGTTCCTCTAGGTTACAGCTTCCTTTTCATGCTGGGTACGTCCAGCCTTCTTGAGCTCCTAGATTTCAGTTTAGAAATCAAAGATTCGAAGTAAAACCAATCTTTGTGTTTTTAAACCCGGGAGTTAGGGAAGCATCTTTCTGAGATGGATTTTTATAACCCTGAAACCTCAATCCCTTGTGGAAGCTCATGCAATGCCATCCTACCAACACAAAACCACAGCTTGCACACACTGAATAAATGAAGTTACTCCCAGATTACCAAATCAAGGCCACTTCCAGCACTTCATCTTAGGAGGGTCTGCAATTTAATACCAGCCCCCATTGTCCAGCTCTGCATCTGGTATACACTGGGCAACCTGTTTATCATACCAAAGTGAAACAGATAAGGCAATTGCTGTCTTTAACTGGAATATAACTGTTTTGTCTGACAAAGTAGAGTCCTATTGCTTCATTTTAAAGACAGAGCCATGTTTATGAGGACTTTGAGGCTCTCTGCAAGGGAGCTGCAGCTAAGGTTGCAGTTATACATAGGAAATGCAAGGAGCTGGAGAAGCAATGAGCAGTTTCAGGATGTTCTCTTCTGCAGTTTCTTATTTTTTTTAATAAGCATTTTCTGGCATTTCCAGCCCAGAGGCCTTTTTCTCAAAAGAGTGTCCCAGATAGTTAACCCACCACTGACTCCCACTTAATACCAACATGAAAACAAACACCCAACCCTCCGAGACTAAGGTGAAGAAAGGCTATGTCATCATTTCTCTTCCATCACAATTCATTTAAGCCTGAAGAGATGATGGTTTGAGGGGAAGTACCCTGGAATTCAAAAACACAACAGTATGCCCATCACCAACTACAACATGCAGCACAAATGTGGACCCCCTGGAAAAGCTTCGGTATCTTGTAACGTAAGTTAGAATTACAAGGGAAAAAAAGTAGTAAATGAAGCCAAGGCAATTGTTCGCCTTCCAGATTTCAGCTCTGAGCCCTGAACAAACAGTCCTTCCCAACACAAAAGCCATCACATAACACGTGCTGTTGAAACCCACAAATAATCACCACCTGGTAGGCCAAACTGAGGAAAGCCCTCACGTGCCTTACTTCTGCATTCCACCCAAGCCAGTGTTTGCCCTGTGACTGAAGAGCACTTCACTGCACCTCACTGAACTGCAGCTTCCAGACAGTGTGATGTTCTGCTGCCTTTGTTCCACCTTTGAAGTTAGGGACTATTTTACATCCCTACAGCTTGCATTTCTGCCAGCAAATTCCACACTGCCCCCATCAACACACATCCAGACAGATGGCGAGAGCACCACTGAATGCATACAGCAAGGAAAACTGTCATTTTGAAGACAACACCCATTTAAAGTGACATTTAAAAGGAAGACAAGTGGTTTCAGGTATTACATCTGCCCTCTTCTGATCGCATCACTCCTTCCTCTCAGTGTGGGGATACTGCAGAACCAACTGCATGGACAGGAACTGTGAAATCAAATCAGAGAACCAAGTTTCATATCAGCATCTAAATGGAGTGCCTGACTGCTTGAAGTGCCATCAGGCAGGCATTTAGAGAAGGAGCACTCAGCCAGATGATGGTTTCAGCCAGCTGCCTCCCTTTGAAAAAATGCAGAAATGGACAATTTTGTCTTGAAAAATGCAAAAAAAAAAAAAAAACCCAAACCAACTTGGTCCATCTGATAAGCAGAGAGTCTATAGAAAGAAAACTGCTGCAGCATCCTTATCATCAGCTGCTTTATCCTGCCCACACCAGAGGCTTTGTGTCCAGCTCCCCAACACAAGAGGGACATGGAGCTGTTGGAGCAAGGCCAGAGGAGGCCCCGGAGCTGCTGCGAGGGCTGGAGCAGCTCTGCTCCGGAGCCAGGCTGAGAGAGCTGGGCTGGGGCAGCCTGGAGAAGAGAAGGCTCCTGAAGGGGAGACCTTAGAGCAGCTCCAGTGCCTAAAGGGGCTACAGGAAACCTGAAGAGGGGCTTTGGACAAGGGCCTGGAGGGAGAGTGGCCACCTCAGCCACCAGTGATCTAAACCTGAACTTACATAGGGTAACAGAATATAAAGCAACAACTGAGAATGGCAAACCCCAAGGGGAAGAAAAGTCTACCTGGCAATTGAACCATCATCTTGCCAGGCAGCAAATGAAAGGGCAAAATAATCTGGGTTAATTCTGCTCTTGCAGAACTGTAACATGGTCACCAGCATGGTCTGACACATTCACCCATTTTGAAGGGCAAGATCCTGATATGTCCAGAGTTTGAGGGACGTTAAGGACAGGCTTTCACACCAGCCCTGCCAAAGATGGCGTGGGCTCAGCTGCCTGGTCTCAAAAGCAGCAGATCTCTTTGCCTCCTACGGAGAAAACATGGAACATCTGTGGAATCACTCTGAAATACTACATTCAGTGAAAGAGGGACCTGAGTGGCTCCCAGCCCAGCACGCCCCTTCCTCTGCTGGGGAGCTGCCTTTCCTCTGGGAGCTGGTTGAGGTCAAAGCGGCCCCAGATCTTCTGCAGAAGACATTAGGAGGTATCTACCATGGGAGAGGAACACAGAGAAGTTGAAGTCAGTAGTTCGATGAGCTTTGGCACAGAAAGCTTCACCAAGTTTAGAGTTAGTAACCAGTGTAGCTATGTGGACCCTTCATGATCATCTAGACCAAGCTACCACAGGCACCAACAGGGCCACGGCAAATCCAAAACACAGGAGCAGGAAAGTCTTAGCAGTGGCATAATGCAGAAAGCTGAATTAAACATCATGTCCCTGCATGGCTGGGCGAGATATTATGCAGTAAAGCGACAAGGAGCATTTGAGCTACTTGGAGCTTGACCAGTACTGAGCTCCCCACCAGCACCAGCCCAAGAGCTGCTACGTCCTAATGACCACAAACAAGGCAAAACTGCCCTGGTCTGATAATCTGTTAATTCCCTGGAGCTCAGGCAGTGAAGCTCCGCCACACAGAACAAAGACAGGAGCTCGCGGCATGTGGGGTTCCCATGCACAGCTAATCCACAGGCCCTTTTGGAAGTGGCACCGTATCTGCCCAGGTTGGTCTTGTGACAAACCTTGGGCTGTGACCTGGTTTCCTCTGCCCTGAGCAGCAGGAGCAGTCCAGGAGTGCTACCTAATGTAGGTCCTGCCTTCCCAAACACCACCCACAACAGGCAGGTCTGCGATGGTGGAGATACCCCAGAATCCATCAGCCCATTTCCAACTCCTCTTTTCTCCCAGGAAGTCCTTCCCACCCTCTCCAATAGCAATTTCTGCAAAGAGAACACACAGATTCTGCTGATGGCAGAGGAGAGGAGGACTGTTGGAGCAACCTGCTGTAGTGGAAAGGGGTTGGAACTGGAGGAGCTTTAAGGTCTCTCCCAACACAAATCAGTCTGGGATTCCATGATTCTGATAGCCATTCACCAGAGATGCAACAGTACAGGATATGCAATCTCCATACTGCTGTTCTTCAAATATCAACTATTCCAGCCTGTTTATGTGTTAAATCATCAAGAGACCCCATCACACCCTGTCTCTGGTTGTACACATTTGTATTTTTGAAGGAGAATTAGGGAAGTGGTTTTGCTGTACTCAAAGCAAGCTGGAAGAGAAGAAAAGGGGCTAACTCATGGTGAAAGACTCAGAGCCTCTCCCAGCGCTGTGAGACAACGGAACACGGTGTGGTTGGCAGTGACCAGCTCACAGTGAACACGTTGGAGCCTCCACATCTCCTCCCGCCACAGCACATTCTCTGACTCAGGCGAGTTATTCACCACAAGCCAGAGCAAAAACCCACATGGAAGCTGGGGAAGCCGCAAGAACACATGATGGAAGATGGTGATGCTTAATTAGGGGTTGACAGCATTTTCTGCTTCAACACATGGGTGAGGAGAGATGGGGCGACTCAGGAGCTGCTCCATCACTTTTAGCTTTCAGTTACAGAAAACCTTTCCCAGGAAGTCCTGAGGTTCACTCAGCTTCTGACAACACTGGAAAACTCACACAAGTGCCAGGCTGTTTTCAGGAACAGAGTATTTCTAAGAGCTACCTATGGAAGGAAAAACCCCAATGTTACCTTATTGTCATGGGCTGCTGCAGGGCTGCTTGGAGCAGCCAGGATCCCCTTCCAGGGACTCATGTTCCTCACTATCCGGAGAGGAGGAGGATGATCCTGGCAGATGCTTTTCCTTTTAGCACACTGCTCCCCAGGAGGGTAGGTGAGCAACACCAGGCTGCTCTGCCAAGAGGGTCAGTACTGGTAAGGATCAAGACAAACCTCACTGCCACAAGAGTGTGGCAGAAGGGCCAGGGCAGTGATTGTCCCTCTGTACTGGGAGCACTGGTGAGGCTGCACCTCAAATCCTGTGTTCAGTTCTGGGCCCCTCACTACAAGAGAGACATTGAGGGGCTGGAGCAGGGCCAGAGAAGGGCACCGGAGCTGGTGCAGGGCCTGGAGCACAAGTGTGATGAGGAACAGCTGAGGGACCTGGGGGGGTTAGTCTGGAGAAGAGAAGGCTCAGGGGGGGCCTTATCGCTCTCTGCAACTGCCTGACAGGAGGATGGAGCCAGGAGGGGGCTGGTCTCTGCTCCCAAGGAACAAGGGATGGGAGAAGAGGAAACGGCCTCAAGCTGCACCAGGGCAGGTTTAGATGGAGATGAGGAACAATTCCTTCCCCAAAGGGTGCTCAGGCATTGGAACAGGCTGCCCAGGGCAGTGCTGGAGTCACCGTCCCTGCAAGTGTTCATACACCGTGTAGCCGAGGCCTCAGTGCCAGGGGTTAGTGGTGGCCTTGGCAGTGCTGGGGAACGGTTGGACTTGATGAGCTTGAGGGTCTTTTCTCAAACTTCTGTTCTTGAGCACATTCGCAGGGCAGCTGAGCCTGCAGGCCTGGAAGGCAACAGCTTGGAATGAAGTTGTCAACTGGGTTATTGAACAAATGAGACTTGAAGGGGACCGTGAGATATTTTGGTTAGAGACCTGGAAAGACTTAATGGGAAACAAAACCCCCCACCCCAGACCTTCTTCTACTGTTCAGCTGCTATTTATGACTTCAAACATAGAGGCACCCCCTCTGCACATGTGTCTTTCTGTCCCCACACTGGAGTATGCGAAGTGTCCACGCTGGAGCCTGCTGAAGGTCACTGCCACCTAAATACAGCCAAACCCTCCTTGTGCTGGGAGCCCCTGAGCGCTTCCCCCTCCAACACCCGGAAAGATGGACAGGAGTATTCAAAGGTGACAAAGATGTGAGCAGCAGGCAATGGGAAGGGCTTTGTCAGGGGATCACACACCCGTGGCACACCTACTGCTGGGCTTGACTGGCTGCAACTGAGAGATGTGTTCATGAAGGAAGCAAGCACTGGAATTCCTGCTGCTGCTTTCCAGGCTGCAGCCACCTTATATGGGAAAATCAGATTTAATAAGACTGTGCATCTGGCAAGAGCCCACAATGGTCATGTCAGTGAATCACTTCAATAATCATTCCCAAATGATGCACTGCTCATACTAAATCCACTCAGGTCATTCCCTGAGGAGCCCTTCAGGAGAGGCCCAGCGAGCTTCCCAAGTGGGACACAGTGGCAGCTTTGCCAGCAGCAGATCCAGGACTGCTGGAACGGGCTGTTATATACAGGTCAATGCCAAATGCTACTTAATGAAAATGAGATTAATCATTCTTCATCCTGAGTACTCAGGGATTCGATCTCCAGCTTGGCCTGACACGGATACAGATGGGCTCAGCATCCTTCAGGACACTGCCTGGAACTCCCTGCCATCCAAACACTGCCCTTCACAGTCCCCAGGCCCCATAATCCCATTTGCTTCCCCATTTGTAGATTCAGATCTTAAAGGACAATTAATTTGCCAGAGCAGCCTGAATTCTATTTTCGCTGCCTTCCTCCTTCCCTGCAGCTGAGCTGTGACTTATTGACTGTGAAGTAACTGCAGGGTCTTCACAAGTTCAAGGCACGGGGTGTTTTTCTGTCTGTTTTTGCTGAGCTGACTCCCTCTGAAATCATTTTTGCTACCACCATTTCATGGGAAGGAGGCATGTGACACCCAGCTAAGCTGTGAACCAGCATCATGCTGGGGATGATGTTTACGTTTGATTTTTCCTCAAGCTGATAAGCTCTCTGCCATTTCCCTCTCCATCATGTTGGTATGGATGGAGCTGCTTGTGCCCCATGGGCTGGAATTCTTCTCTTATCTCTAATCTGCTCATTGAGACAAAACAAGGCTGCCAGCAGCCCTTCAAAAGTCACCTCAAAGTGATCATGGCAAAGAGGGAAGAGCTCAGTGCTCTCCCAGTGCAGATGGGCTTCTAGGTGCTGCCAGCATCCAGCAGCACGGAGAGCTCCACTTTGCTACCTCCAGCTCTGGGTGCAGTGAGACAACTGTACAACAAGAGCAGAAATACTTGCAATTTCAGCTTCCTAAAGCAGAGAATTCAACCCTGAACACCACGCTGGAGGCTTCTGCCCAGACTCCAAGCCATAAATGATGGGCAGGCTGCAACACATGGAACAGGAGATGCGAGAAGTGGAAGTAAATCGGACATGAACTTTCCCTCCCCATCAGGCTGAGAATTTCCACCTTTGCAAGAGATGGTGGAGACCAGCTTTGCCACCCATTTGTGCCAACAGCTCTCTAATAACTTGAGCACCTTTGGAGAAAAGGAGGTTTCCAGGTGCTCTGTCTCCTGGGTAGAAGGACGATGGTGATGTGCCCTCACCCAACCATTCCTGAAGGATCCTGGTGCTCCTGTCACCCTGCAGGCACACAGAGCCTCCACACTGACCTCTACTCGTGCCAACAGCTCTGCTATCCACACCAGAACGGGTGAACAGGCCCCTGCAGTCCCTTCCCAGGGGATGAGGGTGAGGATCCAGGGAGGAGCACTGCAGCTACTTATAACCATCACATTTTGAAACACCCTTTTCCACCACGGTGGTGAGAAAACTTGAAAACCTCAGATTTGGGTTCTCAGAAAGGGACAAACTAGGGCTGTGTGCTCATGCCCGAGCCCTGCTGCTGGCACTAAATGAGGTTTTCTCCCTCAAAGACTTCCAAAAGCTCTCTTCAGAAGCCTCTCCATGCCTTATGTCAACTAAGTCAAGCTTTCCCTGCCTTTCAGCCCCTCTCCTCCATTCAGTTTTACTAAGCAGCTCCCCTTGATACATACTGAGTGCTTGGGGTAGGTTTTCACTGACCTGACACATGCTCTGGCTTAACCCCACCAGATCCAGTCAGTCAAAGCCCAGCACCAGCCACCCTTGCCCAGCAGCACAGAGCCAGGGAGCAGATTCTGGCTGTGCTGGTGACCCTCCATCCTTCATCCACGGCACAAGTGTTATGGGGAGCGGCACGAAGGACGCGTAGAGACGGGTCAGGAGTGACGTTCTCCCCCAGGCACAATCCTGACCCGAGAGCAACAGAGCCATTGAGAGCCACCTCCAGTCCCTCCAGGCTTTACTCTCTTCCAGAAAATACCCATTAGCTGCTGTGCATGTTGTCTTCAGCCCTCCCAGGAGCAACACTTGCAAACTGAGGCCGAGTGACACAATTTGGACGTGACCCAAGCGAGGAGTAAGCAACTTGACTCAGAGACTCAAAGCAGCAGTGAGATGTCTGGCTCCGATTCATGTGTTTGTTACTATCAGTGTAAGGTAAGACAGCCGCAGGCTTGTATGTTCAGAGTTACTTACAAAGAGAAGGAAAACACACACTCCTCCTTAAACCCGGCAGTCTTGGCCCGAGCAACAAGCCTGTCCCCTCCGCAAAAGACAGGAAAGTGGCAGAAAAGTCTGAAGGATAAAGAGTATTGTAATTGTTCATTGCCAAGAGGCTCTCTCTGCTGCTCCCTCAGCATCCCAAGCTGGAGCCCACAGCTGTGCTGGGAGAATGCTCCCAACAAAGAGGTCCAAAGGCAAGCTGAGCGCAGCTCTGTTTCCCTTCACAGCGAGGGACTGCAGCAGGAGTGCTGGGGACAGCTTCCCGCATGCCTCAACCACAGCCCCTCACATCCAGCCCTCCCGACACAGCAGGTGACATCTGAGACACAATCGCAGCTCCCCCTGGCACTGCTGGGGTTTTAGCACTAATGAGCCTCACTGAAAGGCTGGGGAACGAGTAGCTTTGCTGTCATAACACAGCCAAAACCCGTCCATCTTGTAGCAGGCTCAGAATGAACGTGGGGCTCAGGCGCGTGCTCGGCAGCACCCTGCCAGACCCCCAAAGGAACGCATGGACCTGACAGCAGGGCAGGGCTCTGCAGCCTCACACAACTCGAAAACCAGCAATTAAGAGGTTGTTAGTGAGCTATAAATTACTAGGCAGCGGAGGCAGGTTTGCCTGTACAGCCCCACACGTCCAATCCTGCCAAAGGGGAACCCAGAAGCTTCTGTTCATGCTGTCAGTGGTGGTGTCAGGCTGGGGCTTGCTCCCTGCCTCTTGAAGGTGGTCTTCTGGGAGCCCCAGAGCCCCCCAGCGCAAGGCAGGACCCCCTGCAACCCCGCCAGCGCAAGGCAGGACCCCCCTGGAGCCCCCCAAAGCAAGGCAGGACCCCCTGCAGCCCCACAGCCTCCCAAAGCAAGGCAGGACCCCCTGCAGCCCCACAGCCCCCCAAAGCAAGGCAGGACCCCCTGGAGCACCCCCAAAGCAAGGCAGGACCCCCTGGAGCCCCACAGCCCCCCAAAGCAAGGCAGGAGGCTCCCCGGGGGGGCGAAACCATTCAGGGTCGGGGGGGGGGGAGCTGCAGTTGGACGGGACCACGCGGTGCCCCGGGAGTGGCACACTGCGGGCGGGGGCGGTTGGACCGAACCACTCAGAGCCCCCCCCCCCGCCATGGGATCCAAGGCACAAGGCGGGGGCACGGCGGGGAGGTACCACTCAGCCCCCCTCGGGGGGTGCAGCTGGGCCGAACCACTCTGAGCCCGAGGGGAGGATGCGCCGCGGAGGGGCTCCGCCGGGAGCGGGGGAACGGGGGAACCGGCCGGGGGCGGTGCTGCCGCCCGGTGCTCGCAGCGCGTTACCTCCTGCCGCGTCCAGGCCCCCCGCGCCGGCCTCCGGGGGGGCACCGGCGCCCTCCACGGACGAGCCCTCCTCCTCCTCGGCCACATCGGGCTCCATGGCGGGCGCTCGGCAGGCCCCGGCCTGCGCCCGCCGCCTCCGCCGCGCTCCTCCCGGCTCCGGCCGCCGCCGCTGAGGAGGCTGGGAGCAGCCAGCACCATAGAGCGCGGGAGGTGCCGCGGACAGACACGCCCCGGAGCTGCAGGGCGGAAGAGGCACCGGAAGTAGAGCGGGCCTCTTCCGCCGGGGTTGATCGCGATGCGGGGGGCGGGCCTGTCGCGATAGCCCGCGGGCTGCGGGAGCGGTGCCGCGACAGGGCCCGGCTGCGGGGCGCGGGGGGGCCGGGGCCTGCCCCGCGGGAGGCACCATAGAGATGTGCGGGGGGGGCGGGGCCTGCCGGTTGCCATGGCAGCGGGGGCAGGGCCGGCCTGACCCGGGACCCCGGAGCCCCCGCGGGACCGGGGTCCTCCCCGAAGGGTCCCCCCGGAGCGGCCGCGCCCGGGGCCGTGGCTCCGCCTGGTGGGGAGGCCCCGGGGTACGGGAGGGCCTCGGGATGTGGGGCAGCTCCGGGGTACGGGGCAGCCCCGGGGAGACGGGAGAGCTCCGGGGTATGGGGCAGCCCGGGCCGGCCCCGCCGGTTCTCCCGGGCCGGTCCCCTCACGCCACCGTGCCCCGGCCCTGGGGGCCAAACGCGTGTCGGGCAGCGGCGGCCCCAGCGGGTGCTGCGAGGCTCTGGCCGGTGCCGGTCTGAGTGAGCGGCGGCGGCTCCATGGCTGCGGTTCCGCGGTGGCGGCGGGTGGCCGGGGGCTTCCGGAGGGACTGGTCCCCCCTCGGCGCCCCGCCGCGGGGCTGCCGCCTCTTCTTGCGGCCGCGGTACCGGCGCCGGTTGGCGGCGGCGGCCTGGAGCGAGAGCCGCGGCGTGGAGCTCATCTCCGTCACCGCAGGGAAGCGGCTCTGCGGGAAGAGGAGCGACGCGGGGCGCGTCCCCAGGTGCGGGGCAGCGGGGGCAGCACCCATCGGCACAGTCACCTTCCCCTGCTCAGCCCGCCGCGGCACTGCTGTCCCCGCTGGCTGCAAGCACCGTCCCCTCCCGGGGCTCCCGAGGAGGTGTTGGGGGTCCGGGGAAGGTGGTTGAGCCACCAGCACCGCAGAGGACACCTCCCCGGGACCCTCATCCTCCTCCTTCCCTCCTGCAGGAAGCGTCTGGCTCACAAAGGGTTACGCAAAGCACCCTGGAGTGACTCCACTGCCACCAGCCCCGGAGCTTGGCTCCTTCCTGCTCAGACCCGAGGCTCGGTGAGTGTCTGACCCTGTCCCCGTGCTCTGTGCTGTCCCCTGGGAACCGGCTGTGCTCTGTGTCCCTCTCCGAGGGGCTCCAGGACCCAGTGACCCTCCTGGAGTCCTGCCCCAGTAGAGGGGGATACCCTGGGGTGGGGGATCCTGGGTCCCCGCTGCCACAGCTCCACACCCCGAGGTGCCTTCATCCTCCTGATGGACACTCCGGTGGGGTCGGAGCTCCTGGAGACCCTTGTCCAGGGTCTCCCATCACAACATGGCTGGAGTCGGGTTAAAGCAGCTTCTGGGGGCAGGTGGGACCTGCCAGGGGGTGAGGGTTTGGCTGAGAGCAGGGACCCTGCTGATCCTGGGAAGGTGTCGAGGTTCCAGGTTGAGGACCCGTGTTGGGGGGGGTCCCCACGTTGCCAGCAGCGTCACCCAGAGCTGGGCACAGCCCTGAACCAGGGAGCTTGCAGTGGGACAAGCTGCCCCAGCACAGCCCAGGCTTTATTTGGCGTTTGAACTGCCAGAGGGGAGGTTTAGGGGAGGTATTGGGAAGCTCTTCCCTGTGAGGGTGCTGAGGCGCTGGCACAGACTTTTCCCAGAGAAGCTGTGGCTGCCCCATCCCTGGCAGTGTTCAAGGCCAGGTTGGACACAGGGGCTTGGAGCAACCTGCTCTAGTGGAAGGTGTCCCTGCCCATGGCAGGGGTTGGAGCTGGAGGAGCTTTAAGGTCCCTTCCAAGGGATTCTGTGATTCTGCGATCAAAACCCCTGTGAGACACTGGCCACAGTGTGTGTGGGGCAGAGCGGGGTATGTGGGGCTCCCGGTGCTGGGTGTGTTGGGCTGGGCTGTGGTCAGCTCTGCCCAGATACTGCCTCTCCCGGCGGGGACATTTCGGGTGCGGGCTGGTTTCTGTCACAAACCGGCCGAGCCGGCTCCTCCGGTGCCAGCTGTGGCCTTTGGCTTGGGGCATGTCCTACTCCAGGTCCCCCCAGGGACACTGGGGACAAGGCCCGGGCCTGGTGGCACTGTGGGCTGTGCTGGCTGGGGAGTCTGGACCTGTTACCAGCCCCACGCTGTTCCCCCTGCCCCAAACCGCTGCTGCCTGTGGAGAGTCCCGGCTGGCAGTGGGATGTGCGGCTGGTTGGTGGTGTCCCGGCGACGGGGCCACAGTGGGGGCAGCGAGAGGCTGTTGGTGGCAACGGGGTTGGCTCTGGCACTGCGGGTGAGCCGTGACCCCAGGGAGGGGGATGCTCTGGGTGTCCCGTGACCAGGTCCCTTGGACCTGTGACTCACCAGAGCACAAAGCACCGACCAGCCAACACCGGTGACATGGCTGAGCTAGGACCTGCCACTTCAGGTCACCGATCCAGCAGGAAACCACCCCACCACCGTGCTGGGGTCTCCTGTGTCTTACTGGGGTCCTGCTCAGCCCCAGGCACACTCCTCGCACGTGTGTCCTCACGTGTCACATGCCGCAGGTGCCAGGCGGGTCCTGGCGCTGGTTTCGGTGGCTCATGACGCAGAGGGGAGGCCTGGACTCTGCCCTCTGCTCACAGCCTGGCTGCTGGGACCATTGCTGAGCCTCGGGTGAATGATTACACTGTCCCTCCTGGAGCTGCTGGGACCTGGGCCTCATTCTGGGGGTGCAGCCTGGTACCATAGTGCAGGTCCAGCGAGGGGCTGGCCATGGAAAGCCAAAAAACCTCTGCAGTTTTCCCGTGGGATCCCTGCTCAGCGTTGCCAAAGGCATTGCCCATGGAGTGGCAGCAGCTCTGATGGCCCCTGATCCCAGCAGAGCTGCCCCGCGCCAGTCCCAAGGGAGTTGTGGAGGTTTCCAGCTTCCCAAGGCACCAATGTGGAGGCTGGAGGGTGGCTGAGGCGCGCTGGGGAGCCAGCGTGGCTGTCCAGAGCAGTGCCCCGGGGTCTCCTCCTCCAGAGGAGCAGGACCACGAGGTCCCAGTCATGGAGATGGGTCCTGAGGGTGCTGAGGCACCGGCACAGGGTGCCCAGAGAAGCTGTGGCTGCCCCATCCCTGGCAGTGTTCAAGGCCAGGTTGGACACAGGGGCTTGGAGCAACCTGCTCTAGTGGAAGGTGTCGCTGCCCGGGGCAGGGGTTGGAGCTGGAGGAGCTTTAAGGTCCCTTCAACCCAAACCATTCCATGATTCTATATGACCCACCTGCCCTGCATAAAACCTCCGCTTCACAGCCACACATCCAAGGGGACAGAGCTGGATCCCCCCAGGGGGGTGATTTGGGAGCTCTGGGTTTCAGACCCTGCTTCCACATGGGGTTGGCCAGGCTGCGACATGGCTGCAAGTCCCGGTGGGTGTGCAGGCCCTGTTGGGGGGGGGGGTCTGTCCCTGGCATCCTCACGCTCAGCTTTGCTTCTGCTCTTTGTTGCAGCTCCAGTTGGGATTGAGGAGGAGGCAGGGCTGGCTGTGCTGGCCGGCCGCACTGCACCGCCTGCGGTGCTGGGCGGCCACCATGGAGGAGATGGTGATCTGGGAGCAGCACACGGTGACGCTGAGCAAGGTGACCACAGCCGGGGGTAGCTGTGGGAGGTGGGGGCTGCCTGTGCATGACCCCCTCTGCCTTGTCTCCATTAGGACCCTCAGTGGGGCTTTGGCTTTGCTGTCTCTGGAGGCCGGGACCATCCCAACAGGGTGACTGGGGACACAGCGGTGGTTGTTGCAGATGTGGTGTCCAAGGGACCGGCGGTGGGACGGCTCCAGTGAGTGTGTGGGGATGTGGAGACATGGGGGGTGCCCACTGCCAGCAGGGACAGGAAGGGCAGTGACCATGGCTGTGTTTTCCCTGCCAGGAGGAAGGATCACATCGTGATGGTGAATGGCCTTTCCATGGAGAACGTCTTGTCCTCCTTTGCTGTCCAGACGCTTAAAGCCTGTGGCAAGATTGCCAACATAGTGAGTGTGCCCTGCTGGGGCTGCCATTGTGCACAGGACCACACTGGGCCTGTCCCCCACGCCCCGGGGTTTTCATTCGGGGCTTGGAATTGCTGTAGAAACATAGAATCTTAGAATCATAGAATGGTTTGGGCTGGAAAGGACCTTAAGATCATCCAGTTCCAACCCCCTGCCACGGGCAGGGACACTTCACACTAGAGCATGTCACCCAAGGCTCTGTCCAACCTGGCCTTGAACACTGCCAGGGATGGGGCAGCCACAGCTTCTCTGGGCACCCTGTGCCAGCGCCTCAGCATCCTCACAGGGAAGAGCTTGTGCCTTATATCTAACCTGAACGTCCTCTGTTTAAGTTTAAACCCATTTCCCCTTGTCCCCCATCTCCCGGCAGAGATGGCTGCACCCACCATCCTCTTCTTCTCCCTTTCCGCCTGCAGACACTGAAAAGACCAAAGAAAATCTACCTGCCTGCGAGCAAGAGCAGCCCTGGGTCCCCCAGCGCACCCTGGCGCTGCGACTCGGACGAGGACTATGGGTTACCCAGTGCAGATCCAGCCCTGCACCGCTCCCGGGATGACCTGGACCACAGCCAGGGCTACGATGGGGACTCATCCAGCGAGAGGAGCTCTGGCCACCATGAGGATGACCGTCGCCACAAGCCGGTGTCCCGGCGGCGAAGCAATGGCTCGGGTCGGAGGGGCTACAGCCAGCGCCGGTTTGCCAATGGCTTTGGCCACGAAGAGTCCACCAAGGGGCTGGCCCTGGTGTCAGGCTTCAAGCGGCTGCCGCGCCGGGATGTGCCCACGAAGCCCGTCACGTCGCTCCTGGTGAAGCAGAAGCAGGATGAAGGTGAGGCCCCTCCTGCCCCCTTTGTCCCTGGGTCATGTCACTCAGTTTGAGGCCATGCATCTCACTGGGGTGGAGGTGATGGCAGGGTTGGTGCCAGGGTCTGGCAGTGTGTGCCGTGCTGGGCGCTCCAAACCCATCTGGGCTCAGCCTGGGGTTGCAGAGCTCAGCTTTGGGGCTTGCTAGTGCCCCAAGAGGAGCCAGGGTGGGCTTATGGGGGTGGTGGTGAGGTGGGACCTCAAGAGGGTCCTGCATCTGCCTGGGCTCTGCACTGTCCTGGGCTCTCTCTGATGCAGAGTATGGCCTGAAGCTGGGAAGTCAGCTCTTCATTAAGCACATAGTGGAGAACGGGCTGGCGGCGAAGGGCAGCTCCTTGCAGGAGGGAGACCTCATCTTGAAGGTATGGGGGGGGCATGAGGTGCACAGTGTATGCTGGGGGTCTCCTATTCCCCTCTTTGGGGGGCTCATCCGTGGGTAGCATCACTGCAGGGATGCATCCACCCCTCTGTCCCATAGCACATGGTCTCCCGGGCCCCAGGAGCTCGAGTGTTCAGCATGTATCAGGTCTTACAACGCTCAAAGTATTTGGGGAGGAGGAAACAGAGGGAGTCACTTCCTTTGCACACGAGGACCAGGCAGACCTGTGGCAGCTGGGACTTCCAGATTTAATCCCAATAATCCAGTTGGGACTGGGAAGGTGGCACTTGGAGCATCTCATTCGAGTGGGGCTTCCCTGGGGGCAGCTTTCCCCAATGAGGCCTCTTGCTCTGCCCCCTGCAGATCAACGGGGTGGCCACTGGGGACATGTCCCTGGCTGACACCCAGCAGCTCATCGAGCAGATGGAGGGGACCCTGACCTTGCTCATCCTCCGGGACCACCGGCAGTTCCTGGTCAACATCCCTGACATAGAAGACAGCGACAGCGACAGCTCCCATATGGATGGTGAGGGGGCACGGTGACGGGGCCATGGGTCACATACCCAGCACAGGGACTGGGTGGTCACTAATGCATCTTCCCTCCTGTTGCTGCAGATATCTCCGCCATTGGGTCTGAACTGTCCCATCTGCCACTCCCTGAGAGCTCCCCACAACCTCCAGCTGCTGCCACGATGAATTCCCCCCCGTAAGCCCTGCTCTGTCCTCCTGAGCCCCTCTTCCCTGGTATCCCCCCTGTGCTCTCTGCCTGGCTGGAGGGGCTGCTTCTCCACCTTGGAGGTGGGGCTGTCAGGCAGTGCCCAGCTTGCTCCTCTGCCCCTGCTGCCACTGCCTGTGTCCCCTCAGCACCTACTCACCTGCCTAAATCCTGCTTCCAGGGGGAGGAGACAATCGAACAGGGACCCTGCGGCTGACACGACTGTTGGCAATGCTCCGGGCCCTGGTGAGTGAGCTCAGGCCAGGGACAAGGAGGGCTCCAGTGGGCTCCAGGCTCCTGCGTGCCCGGTGTCCCTGTGCCTTCTTCCACACCCTGAACTCCCTTCACCTCCTGTCCCAACCCTTCTCCTTCCCTGCAGACCTGCTGGGAGCCATGGAGGGGGATGGCCGCCGCAGCCCCCACGCCAGCCCCTCGGCCCACACTGCCCACAAGGATGGGTATGGCTGTGGGAGACGGGGAGCAGCTCTGGGGCAGGGCTGCGGTCACAGAGTGGGTGACACGTCCCCGCCGGGCTGACCGAGGCTCCCCGGGGCAGGTACAATGCTGGCTCCAGGGTTGTGCACTTCGTGAAGGCCAAGAGCGTTGGGCTGCGGTTGGCCGGGGGCAACGACGTGGGCATCTTTGTGTCGGCTGTGCAGGAGGGCAGCCCCGCCGCCAGCCAGGGCATCCAGGAAGGGGACCAGATCCTGCAGGTACCCAGGGCTGGGAATGGCTCCGAATGCTGCTGCACATGGGCTGGCCCCAGCACTCCCTGCTCAGATACCTCTCCAGGGTTTGGATTTCTCCTGCTGGGCATTGTTTTGGGGCAGTGCTGGTGCCCAGAGCCCCATAGCCATCAGGCTGGCTCTGTGGGCACTGCCTGAGGGGAGAGTCATAGAATCCCAGCCTGGTTTGGGTTGAAGAGACCTTAAAGCTCCTCCAGTCCCAACCCCCTGCCACAGGCAGGGACACCTTCCACTAGAGCAGGTTGCTCCAAGCCCCTGTGTCCAACCTGGCCTTGAACACTGCCAGGGATGGGGCAGCCACAGCTTCTCTGGGCACCCTGTGCCAGCGCCTCAGCACCCTCACAGGGAAAAGCTTCTGCCTCAGAGCTCATCTCAATCTCCCCTCTGGCAGGTTAAAGCCATTCCCCTTGTCCTGTCCCTACAGGCCCTTACCCACAGTTCTGTCTCCAGCACCCTGTAACACCCAATGGGGTGCAGGCACCACCTCAGCTGCCCAGAGACTCTCCGCAGTGTTACTGGGGGTTGTAGCAGACACTTGGGTGACAGGGACAAGTCTCCTCTCCCGCCTGCCTGGTCACTGCTGTCCCTGGGATCCCTGCTCGTACCCGTGCCCTGCTTCCTGCTGCCAGTGCTGTGTCTAAGTGCTTTTCCATGGCAGGTGAACTCCACCAGTTTCCAGAACCTGACCCGTGAGGAGGCTGTGGAGTATCTCATGAGCCTGCCACCGGGTGAGGATGTCACACTCTGGACCCAGAGCAAGCAGGACAGTGAGTGCTGACTGGACTCATCCTGGGCTTATGCGTCTCCATCCTCTGTCTCTTCTGAGCAAGCACCAGAGCTGCCATGGCCCTTTCTGCCCCTGCAAGGTGGTCTTTCCTCCCTGCACCCCCCTCCTCCTCCTCCCCCTCCAGAGAGCTGATGAGAGGGGACCAGACCATCCTGGCCCCGTTTGTGCTTCATCATCCTGGAGCATGGGAGCTTTCTGGCTCCATGGCTCAGCCTGGAGAGGCCAGGATGTGCTGAGTGGTCTGGTCCTGCTGTCCCCACCATGCCTGAGACACCCACGGGAGGTAAAGGTGTCCCCAGCATGCTCCTTAGCAGCAAGGGCTGAGGTGGAGGCTCCAGACCAGCCAAGCTCCTTCCCAAACCTCTCCAGCACTTTCTTCTCCAGCATCTTCCTCCTGAGCCACCTCTTTCCCTGATGGTCCCTCTCACCCTGGGCTCCAGTTTACAGGAAGGTGATTTCCTCCAACGTGGGTGACTCATTCTACATCCGGACACACTTTGACTTTGAGAAGGACACTCCATCAGGGCTCAGCTTCGTCCGTGGGGACGTGTTCCATGTGCTGGACACAATGTACCGGGGCCGGCTGGGGAGCTGGCTGGCAGTGCGCATGGGCAGGGACCTGCAGGAGCAGGACAGGGGCATCATCCCCAACCAGAGCAGGTAGGGATGGAGCCAGGAGGGGATGGCTCCCCAGTGAGACTGGGATGTGGGTGGTCTGCAGGGGCTGGGGGGAAGCGTGAGCTGGTGAAATCCCTTCTCAGGGATGAGGGGGCAATTGATGCTCTGGTTGTCCAAGGTCCTGGAGGGAAGAGGCTACCACAGCCTCATCTTTGGAGCCTGGTCCTGATCCCTTTCCCCTTGCAGGGCCGAGCAGATCGCCAGCCTGGAGTCCGAGCTGAAAGCCACATCCGGTGCCAGCCTCTCCGGAGCACGGGCTGAGTTCTGGAAGCTGCGGGGGCTGCGGGGAGCCAAGAAGTTGCTGCGGAAGAGCCGGGAGGACCTGTCTGCCCTCACGAAGCAGGGCCACTACCCGCCCTACGAGAGGGTGGTCTTGAAGGAAGGTGGGCACCGGGAATGTGTTCCCATTGCCCAGAGCCACCCGGGGGTGTTCACCTTGGGGCTGCCTCATAGGGAGCCCCAGGCCCATGAGCACCTCGAGGAGCGGGGCTGGATGCTGGAGTGCTGTGAGCTCTGCCCTCAGCCCAGCTGCATGAGCAGGTCTGTCTTCTCCCCACAGCCAGCTTCAAGCGGCCAGTGGTGATCCTGGGCCCCATCACAGATATTGCCATGCAGAAGCTGAGCATGGAGCTGCCTGACCTGTTTGAGATTGCCCGTGAGTGCCCCTTGTGCCAGGGGACCTGCATGTGGGAGCTCTTGTCCTGTAGCTCTGTCCCAGTCATGCCTCATTGCCCTTCTCCGTGACACCCCAACACCTTCCTGGAGTCATTCACCCTCTCCCCATGCATCGTGATCCCAGGGGGGCCCCAGACATGCCCCTCTCCTATGGAGCCAGGCTGAGAGAGCTGGGCTGGGTCAGCCTGCAGGAGGCTCCTTAAGGGGACACCTTAGAGCAGCTCCAGTGCCTAAAGGGGCTCCAGGAAACCTGGAGAAGGGCTTTGGACAAGAGCCTGGAGGGACAGGACAAGGGGAATGGCTTTAACCTGCCAGAGGGGAGACTGAGATGAGCTCTGAGGCAGAAGCTCTTCCCTGTGAGGGTGCTGAGGCGCTGGCACAGGGTGCCCAGAGAAGCTGTGGCTGCCCCATCCCTGGCAGTGTTCAAGGCCAGGTTGGACACAGGGGCTTGGAGCAACCTGCTCTAGTGGAAGGTGTCCCTGCCCATGGCAGGGGCTGGAGCTGGAGGAGCTTTAAGGTCCCTTCAACCCAAACCAGGCTGGGATTCTATGATTCTGTGACACATCCTGGGGCTGCTGGAGATGCCACATCTCCCCCAGCCCCTCTCACACCACATCTCCATGTCCTGCAGCGAGCCTGCCCCGCGACGGGGCATCGGCCAAGGTCATCAAGCTGGACTCAGTGCAGCAGATTGCAGAAAAGGTGAGAGACCTTCCCCGTGTCCTCAGAGCTGGGTGGGCCTGGGGGGAGCGCACGGCCTTCATCGCTCTGCCTGTCCCCCATGGGGCTGATGGCCATGTCCTGCCCCAGGGCAAGCACGCCTTGTTGGACATAACACCCTCAGCTGTGGAGCGTCTCAACTACGTGCAGTACTACCCAGTGGTGGTGTTCTGTGAGCCCGAGAGCCGTCAGGGCATCAAGGCCATGCGCCAGTGGCTGGCACCCGACTCCAGGAAGAGCTCCCGGCGGCTCTATGCCCAGGCCAGCAAGATGAAGAAGCACTGCAGCCACCTCTTCACTGCCACCGTCAGCCTCAGCAGCAGCGCCTGGTACGAGGCCATCAAGGACATCGTCAGGACGCAGCAGAATCAGCCTGTTTGGACTGCGGCAGAGCAGGTACAGGGGGAAGCTGTGGCTGCCCCATCCCTGGCAGTGTTCAAGGCCAGGTTGGACACAGGGGCTTGGAGCAACCTGCTCTAGTGGAAGGTGTCCCTGCCCGTGGCAGGGGCTGGAGCTGGAGGAGCTTTAAGGTCCCTTCAGCCCAAACCAGGCTGGGGTTCTGTGATCCCCAGGGTGAGGCTGGGGCTCCAGCCAGGCAGTGACGGGACACACCCCCATGTCCTGCTTGTGATGGGGATCCCAGGTTTGTGTCATCCCCCCCCGCAGGTGGATGTGGCACTGGAGGACAGTCTGGACCTGCTGAACTCATCAAGAGCAGCAGCCTCAGGCTACCTGACCTGTGATAGTCGCGCCAACAGTGACTATGAGGACACGGATGGGGAGGCGGGTACCTGCACTGACGGTGAGGCCGAGGACACCTACGACCAGGGGGGGCTGTCCCGCTCCTCTGAGCCCGCACAGGCTTCCCCGAGCCACGGCCTGAGGGACCAGGTGAGTGTCCCCACTCTGCTGCAAGGGTCTGGTGGGGCTACCAGGGCTAGTTCCTATCCGCTGGGGCACAGGCAGGGTTTCACACTGAGCTGCTGTAAGGTCCGGCTGCATATCCATGCCCAGCTCTGGTTCTCCATGGAGGAACATAGCCCAGACCCAGGCCAGGGCACAAATCCTGCTCTTACCTCTGACTGCTACATCACCCTGGTCTTTCACAGGCAATCGAGGAGCAGCAGCAGGAGCAGCAGCACAGCAACCTCAGGTACTCTGCACATCAGTGCCAGCCTGGGGCAGGAGTGGTTCAAGCAGCAGCCCCAGGGCTGGGGAAGGGCCTGCAGAGCCCAAGGTGCCAGCTCTGTCTGCCCTGACCCTGCCATGCCCCCACCAGTGGCAGAGGCATCACCCAGCTTCTCATCCCCCAGGGAATATGAGCATGCTGCTGTGAGGAAGAGGTTCACGCAGGCCAGGGATGACTCAGACGAGGATGAAGGCTATGAGTGGGGTCCAGCTACAGAGGTGTAGCCCTGCCACTCCCCATGTGTCATCCAGGTAGTGCCACACAGCACCCTGCACCTCCCAGCACCACCAAGTGCCTCCTTCCCTGTTTTGGCCTCTACTGCTGGAATAAAAGGGATGTTTGCACCAGGATGGGCTGTTGCTGTGCGTGCTTGGTGGCAGCACACAGGGGAAACCCATGGAGCAGGGTGGCCTCGCTGGGACCTCCACAGGCTCCAGTTGTGCCAACATCCGGCACTAGAGCTGAGCCTCCCCTGCTCCCAAAACGCAGCCTCCCATGTTCCCTACAACGTTTATTTTAACATCAGCCAAGCCCCCAGGTCAGCACCACCTTGGCCGTGGGGTGAAAACACAGCACCAGGGGTGATCCTTGGGCTCATGATCCCAGGCTTCCCAGCAGGATGTGGGCCTGGGCAGTGCTGTGTCCTGGGTTCCCTCTCTCCACGCTGAGGGCTGTGACCCAGCGCTGTACATGCGGCGTGGCTGCAGGCACCACCAGGAAAAGGCAGAGGTAGGTTCCCAGCTTGGTGCAACCGGCTGCACCCCCCAGGTTCCCAGCAAAGCCAGGAAGAAGGAGTGGGTGCCAGGGGTGCTGCTGGGTCTCCCTTGGGGTGCCAACGTGCACCCACACGCAGGTGAGCCCTGCAGTTGTGCTTCTAGCACCAGCCCCACATGGGGAAAGGCACCACTGGTGAGTGTAAAAGCACTATCGGTGGTGAGCAGATGGGGTGACACCTTTCATGCAGGGTCCCCTCTCCTCCTGCCAGCACCAGGCCAAGCTGAGGGACACGGTGAAGCGGCAGAACAGGCACTGGGAGGTGGGGAGGAGGTGCCCAAACTGTGGCACCACCGGCCCTGACAATGCTCAGGTCCCCGGAGCCTCCCACTGTGTCCTGAGTAAAGCTGAGGAGGTGCAGGATTAGACCCTGCCGGGGACCAGAGGGCTCTGTTGAGTGTGCTGGGGCAGGAAGCAGAGCCTGTCCCATCCTTGCAGTCCCAGGCACGTGCAGCAACAGCCAGGCTGGTGCTCAGAGGAAGACGGGCTGCTCCTGCCCCGTCAGCAGGCGGTACGTGGAGGCCGGCATCGTCTTGATATGGACCTGGGCAGAGACACACACATCAGCTGGGGATGCCAAAGCCCAGGCTGGAGGGTGCTGGTGCCAAACCAGCTCCGTGGGCAGCCCCGGCCCCAGCTCACCTCGCTGACAGCCTGCGTGAGGATCTGGATGATCTTCTCGTGTGGTGTTGCCACCACGCTCTGCCCGTTGATCTCAATGATGCGGTGCCCCACGCGGATGCCGCCTCTCTCTGCGATGCCCCCACGCATCAGGCTGCAGATCTGGGCAGGGAAAGAGGATCAGAGCTGTGCCCACAATCCAGGGCCAGGAACAACCACCCCCAAACCTCGCAGCTGGGCAGGCTCCCAGCAAAAGCTCTGAACTTGGGTGCTTCTCCCCCAGCACACGGCAAGGGCAGGGCTGGCCCTTTGCACATGCTGCGGGAGCCATGTGCTGAGCTGCAGCACCAGCCTTCTGCTCCCCTGGTTCTCCTCAGCTGCCCGGACCATCAGCTCCCCCCGTCGGCCCATCGAACCCTCATGCTCCCATCCGGGCTGCAGAGCCAGAGCTTCTCCCGTGGGCAGCAGCTCTTGGGCCGCAGCCATTCCTCACCCTCCATCACCCCCTCAGCTCCCACTGGCCCTGGAAATGCTCCTCTGCTTTTCCAACACCGTCTCGGAACAGGGAGCGCCTGGGACATAAGCAAGAGCAACAAATGTCCCTAAGGACATGCCAAGAAAGCCAGGAAGAAAGCACCACCCTGAAAACAAACAGCAAAGGAGCACCAGGGTGACGGATCCGACCCCTGGTGCTGCAGGAGAGCTATGAGAAGCCTTTTGCTGTGGCACAAGCAAAGGTGCTTTCCTTGCGGAACCTTGAGGAGCACTGGAGCAGCGTGGACACAGCCAGAACCGTGTGTCTCTTGCAGAAGAGTGCCTGAAGCCCTTGGCCCACCCCAAGGACTCACCACGCCGTTCTCAACACAGAAGCCCAGCTGGTACTTGGAGTCGGGGCGCCGGATGACGGCCGTGGTGACGGGGGGACAGTGCACAATGTTCAGTGTCACCTCTGTCTGGTGCTTCAGCTCCTGAAAGATGGGACATGGCTTTGTCAGACATTGGGAGGGATTGGCATGGTTGAGGGGCGGCGCAGCCACGTTGCTTATGGGAGGGCTGAGGATTAGCAACCTGCGTTCAGTTGGGAAACTGAAGCACACACAGGGATCTGCATTGCCCAAATTCAGGGAGAACTTATAAATCCAGTCCAAGATGTCTCACTCTGCCCCTGAGGCCACACTGTCCTTGCTTTCAGCTCCTTCCTGCCTGGGAGGTAGAAGATGTAACAGGTTCATAGAATCCCAGGCTGGTTTGGGTTGAAGGGACCTTAAAGCTCCTCCAGCTCCAACCCCTGCCACAGGCAGCGACACCTTCCACTAGAGCAGGTTGCTCCAAGCCCCTGTGTCCAACCTGGCCTTGAACACTGCCAGGCATGGGGCAGCCACAGCTTCTCTGGGCACCCTGTGCCAGCGCCTCAGCACCCTCACAGGGAAGAGCTTCTGCCTCAGAGCTCATCTCAATCTCCCCTCTGGCAGGTTAAAGCCATTCCCCTTGTCCTGTCCCTCCAGGCCCTTGTCCAAAGCCCCTCTCCAGGTTTCCTGGAGCCCCTTTAGGCACTGGAGCTGCTCTAAGGTCTCCCCTTCAGGAGCCTTCTCTTCTCCAGGCTGCCCCAGCCCAGCTCTCTCAGCCTGCCTCCAGAGCAGAGCTGCTCCAGCCCTCGCAGCAGCTCCGGGGCCTCCTCTGGCCTCCCTGTTCCCTCCAGCTCAGGAACCTGCCTCCTCACCCACCCTCCTCAGGCACCTGCACCCTGACACAGAAAGTTTTGTCCGCAGCTTTGTCCCCGCGTTGTCACATCCCTTCCTCCCATGCACTCAAGAGCAGGAACCGGGATGGGAATGGGTCCCACACTCCTCCCTGCTCTGCCCCACAGCCTCCTCTCACCTACCCACCCCCAAGCCAGAGCATCGGGGGGGAAACACCCCAGTATCACAGACACTCCTAGGCACATTCAGAAGCAGTGGGACTGCTTCTCATCTCTGCCAGCACTTGTCCTGCTGGGCTGGAGGAGGCTCACCCGGATGATGCTCTGGCACGTGGCGAGGGGCAGCCCCACCAGGCTCATCCCGTTGACGCACATGAGGCGGTCCCCGATGCTCAGCTCACCCGACCTCTCCGCGGGGCCCCCGTGCATCAGGTTGGCGATGACCACCGTGGGCAGGATGGAGCCCCAGCCCGACTCCACAATGGCAATGCCCAGGATCTCCCCCTTCTGCTTCTGGATACAGACCTGCGGGGGGGGGGGCACCCATGGATTATGGTTACCAGTCATGGGGTGCATGAGCCAGCACAGGTGTCCTGGGGAGCTGTGGAGGGGATGACACAGGGTACCCCCACACTGTCCCCCCTCCAAAGCAGCTCTTACATCCTTGCAGTTCTCTTGCCGGGAGAAGTGACTCAGCTCTGCATTGTATTGCTCCTGGTCCTCCAGGGCACGGCTGTACTGGCGAGGGCTCAGCTCGCTCGGGTCGATGCTGTTGGCCTCCAGGAAGCGCTGGTAGGCGACACCGAACGCCTGCCCAATGGCCTGAGCAATGACCTGGGCCTGGGGAAAGAGAGAGGAGTTGTTTGTCCCCACAGCTCTTGGCCAGCAGCTGCCAGCACCCTGCAATGGCCAACACTGTGGCTGGGAACTCCAGGGCATCCTCACTCCTTCCCTGCCTGAACAGGCCCCTGCACGATGCCAGTTTTGTCACTGGACCCCTCCATGTCATAGATCATAGAATCCCAGCCCGGTTTGGGTTGAAGGGACCTTAAAGCTCCTCCAGCTCCAGCCCCTGCCACGGGCAGGGACACCTTCCACTAGAGCAGGTTGCTCCAAGCCCTTGTGTCCAACCTGGCCTTGAACGCTGCCAGGGATGGGGCAGCCACAGCTTCTCTGGGCAGCCTGTGCCAGCGCCTCAGCACCTGAGGTGCTCAGGTGGGCTCCTTCCCCCTCTCTGTGCCCATTGCGAGCCCCTTGCACGGAGACCCAGAGCACTTGGTCACATTAGAGCAGGATGAGGCCCAGGCTCCTGGTGCAACCCTCCCCCAGGGCCTCTGCCTCCTCACATCGGCCGAGTGGAAGACGTGGCAGATCATGGTATAGAGCCGCTTCTCCCCCGTGCCCTGCGCCTGCCGCGGCAGCTTCCGTCGCGCCATGAGCACCACGAGGGAGCCGATGTCAGCGATGTAGGAGATGGTCTGCAGGGAGTGATCCATCATGGCCTCCTGCAAGGGACACACGCGCAGAAACCAGCTCTACGCTCCAAGAGACAAACAGCTCCTTCCCTCGAGGGCTCGCCCAGCTCGGGCTGGGGACCCCGCAGCTCCCAGGAGGTGCAGTTTGCACGAGGAGCCTCACGCCAGCACGCAGAGACCTGAGGGACACCACCCCGCCTGTGTGAGATGACCATGGAGTGACCTGTCTCCTCCCAGACACGTGTCCTCACTCACAGGCACCACCACCCTGATGTGTGGGTGCCAAGCAGAGCTCCCAAAGCCAAACAGGACGGTTTCAGCAGCCCCAAATCCATGTGGATGCTCCCTGCTCACCTGTGTGTCAGCGGTGAGCACCTTGATCCTCTGCGTGGAGACAAACAGATCCACCTCTGTCATGGGCTGGGACTCCCCCTCTGGGGCCTGCAGAACGAAACACCCAGGAGGTCACTGCTGCTGGGGGGCCCTGCCCCACAGCCAGGAGGTCCCTGGGCAGGTCCTGAGTGGTGCCCCATGCCCATGGGGCACCAGCCTGACGGCAGTTGCGCCCCTTCCCATCCTGCACCTTGATCCTGTCCACTGCCTCCTGGGCTTGTGCCATGCGGACGCTGGTCGGGGGGTTCCGCTCCGAGATCAGCTGCGTGGAACCCAGGTACTTGGCTCCGAAAACCACACCGTCCAGCAGATCCTCTGGGTCACAGGGGCCTGGAACTGAGGCATCGGGAGGGACTAAGCAGGGGCTGGTCCCCCCCACCTCAGGGGTACCAACTCCTGCTGCCCATTAACTGTGCTCCTACACACAGAACCTGGGAGACAACTCCTGGCACCATCAGTTGAACCAACTCTGCCCCAGGGCTGCTTCCCTCGGGCACACCCTGGAATTCCTCTTTCTCTCTTCCCAAGCCTGAAGCACCCCTATTTCCCACTCCCTGATCCCTAAAGCACCCCCATTTGCTCAGTGAGGAATTGAATGAGCCCCCTGGAGTCTGCAGCCATGTTCCCACCGTCCATGGGCACAGAGCTGGGTGCTCCCTCCCATGTGCTTCAGCCAGAGTCAGAGCAGGAGGTGGTGGGTCAGGACCCCTGGGTGCTTCTGCTGCTCCAGCATAGAAGCAACTCACCCTCTTTGAAGGTCAGGCAGGAGGATGAAGGTTCCCTGTTCTGCAAAGCAACAAGAGATCAGGTGAGGCTGTGGCTGGGATCTCAGGGGTTCAGCCAGGCTGCCCCTGGAGCTGTCTGGACCCACCAGCCTCTCCCCTGGCACACGCAGGGATCAGCCATGCAAGCGCCCCATGTTCAGGCAGCCAAAGCCAGTTCTGAGGGTCAGATCTGGGCACCAGGACCTGAGAAGAAGCCACCCCCGGCTCCCCTCTGCCCCCAACCCCGAACCCCCCAGGGAACAGAGCCCGGGGCACTCACAGTCACACTGCCCGCAGGCGGCTGCTCCTCCTCCTCCGGGGCCGGGCCGGGCGACAGGGACACCCAGGCTGGCTCTGGGGAGCAGTCCCGAGGGCCCTCACTGCTGGAGCCAACCTCACACCGCCCCTCTCCACAACACCCGCTGCCAGCCGCTCCTTCCTCCAGCCTCCCCACAGCGGCCGGTTCCTCCTGAGCCCGCAGCGCCTCCAGGCTGGTCCCACACAGGACACTGGAGCAGGCCAAGGGTGTCGTGCCGCCGGGCTCGGGCAGCCCCCCCTCGTAGCACAGGAGGCTCAGCAAGTCCTCCCGCTCGGCCTCGGCGAAGAGCAGCCCGTGGCAGGGCCGGGAGCAGGCGGGGTGCTGCGCACAGCAGCGCCGGGTGTCCAGGCCCCGGCCCGTGGCCACGTGCAGCGGGCACGGCCGGCACCGGCCCTGGCACTGCCGGCGGCCCCAGCGGGCCCGTCTCCCCGCCAGAGGGGCGGTGCCAGCGCCCGGGCCCTGCTCAGAGCCGGGGGGGCGGTCGCGGAGGTTGGGATCGAGGGTTTCGAGCTGCAGCAGCAGAGCCTGGACCTCCGGGAGTTCGTCCTCCGCAGCCTCGTCCAGCTCCATGCCCGCGGCGTCGCTGCTGCCGGGGGCCTGCAGGTGTCCCGTGGCCGCGGGGGCGCTCCCGGCACCCAGTTCCCAGCTGCCGGGGCCCCGCGGCTCAGCGCTCTCTCCCTCCTCGTCCTCAGAGACCGGGGCAGGGCCCGGGCCACGCTGGCTCCCGCGGCTGGGCAGGTCCTGCCCGGAGCCGCAGCCAGGGGCCGGGGTGCCGAAGGGGGGCTCCTGCGGCCGCCCGCTCCCCGCGCTCCGCTCCGGGCCGCCGGTCCGCGCCGCGGGCCCCTCCTCCGTGTCCATGGCCGGCGGCTCCGGCACCTCAGCGCTGCCGGGGGCGGCCGCCCGGGGGCGGCCGGCGCGGTCCATGGCGCGGGGCGGGACCCGGGGCCGGTCCGGTCCGCGCGGCCCCACCCGCCGCCCCCGGGACACGGACGGACCCGCCGCCGCCGGCCGCCGCCGCGCATGCGCTGCCCCGCCCCTCCCGGCGGTCCCCGCCCCTCCCGAGCGCTCAGCCTATCCCGGCGCGTCGCCTCCCGGCTGCGCCCCTCTCGCCGTGCCCCGCGCGCCCACCATGGCGGCCCGGGCGCTGCTACGGCTGCGGGCGGCGCTCCCCGGCCCGGCCCGCGGCTACGCCAAGAAGCCGGGTGAGCCCCCGAGCGGGACCGGTCCCGCGCCCCCGCCCGCTCCCTCGAGCCAGCCTGCTCCCTCTTCCCCGGCCCGTGCCCGGCGCCCCGTGCCCGGCCCCAGCTCCCTCCTCCCGCTGTGCCTCCCGTCCGCCCTTGTCTTCTTCCTGCCCCCGGTGCTGCTGCCCGCGCCGGGGCCGGGTTCTCCCCCCATCCCTCGCCCGGGCTGAGCCCCTGACCCCCTCCCCGTCCGTGCCCTCGTCCCGCAGCCATGAAGGCGAAGGGCAAGAGCGTCCCGAAGGAGGGGCTGAAGGCGCCGGAGGTGTGCACCGACCCCGCCATGCTCGCCACCTACGCCATGGGCGTCAATTACTTCAAGGACGGCCCCGAGGTGGCCCTGAAGCCCGACTCCGAGTACCCGGACTGGTAGGTGGTGCCCGCTCCCCCTGCCGTGTCCCTGCAGAGCCGCCAGCCCGGGGGCACCGACTGGTGCGAAGGACACGGGGGCCTGCGCTGGGAGAAGGAAACCCGCTGCTCCACAGCCCGGAGCCCCCGCTGAGCACGGGAGCAGGGGAGCAGGGCGCGCTGTGGGTGCGGAGGGCGAGGATGGATCCGCGTGTCCCAGGCACACGCTTCCATCGCTCCATCATTGTCCATTTGCTCTCCTTCCTGTAGCCTCGTGCTCTGTGTTTGCCCGCAGGCTCTTTAAGATCCACCTCGGGCCTCCCAAGAAGCTGGAGGAGCTGGATCCCAACTCCATCGAGTATTGGAGGCGCCTGCGGAAGTACAATACGTGGCAGAACAACAGGCTGAAGAAGAGCAAGAAGCTGTAGGTGCTTGGGGCTGCCCCGAGCCCAGCTCCTGCGTTTGGGCTGCTCTTGTAAATGAGTAATAAACCTCTCTTGAGACCGATGCCTGTGATGGGAGCAGTGGCCAACCCTCTGCAGGGGCTGTGAGGGGCTGAGGCAACACAAGGCACACATTTTTGGTGTATTTGGTAAAACAGAAGCTCAGGTTTTTTGCTGGTAGAGGGGCCCTGAGAGGCCCTGCGCTATCACAGCCTGCGCTGGAAGCGCCCTGCAGTGGGGTGTGGGGGGGGTTTGGGGTGGGGGATGACTGCTGGTATCACTGTGCCACCTCGGTTTGACCCAGACTCGTTGCCCAGCAGCTCCTGCCTGGCCTTGAGTTGGGCTGTGGGGACAAAGCAGCCACCTTCAAGGTCCTCCCAGCTACTAGAGAGCAGTTCAGCTGTGAAGGACCTGGGAGTGCTGGTGGATGATAAGTTGACCATGAACTGGTCGTGGTCATGAGCTTGTGGCCAGGAGGGGCAAGAGTATCCTGGGGTGCATTGGGATGAGTGTGGTCAAGGGAGGTGATTCCTCCCCCTCTACTGACCCTGGTGAGGCCACATCTGGAGCACTGTGTGCAGGTGCTGGGCTCCTCAGGATGAGAGACAAGGAGCTGCTGGAGAGGGTCCAGTGGAGGCCACAGCGATGCTCAGGGGTCTGGAGCATCTCTCTGATGAGGAGAGATTGCAGGAGCTGGGCCTGGTTAGTCAGAGAAGAGCAGCCTGAGGGGATCTCATCAATGCAGATCAATAGCTCAAAGGCGGGCGCCAGGAGGATGGGGCCAGACTTCTCAGTGGTGCCCAGTGACAGGACGAGGAGCAATGGCCAGAAAATAAAACACAACAAGTTCCACCTCAACATGAGGAAGAACTTCTTTATGCTGAGGGTGGCAGAGCCCTGGCACAGGCTGCCCAGGGGGGTTGTGGAGTCTCCCTCTCTGGAGACATTCAAACCCACCATGGGCACATTCCTGTGTGCCCTGCTCTGGGTGGCCCTGGCCTGGCAGGGGTTGCACTGGATGATGTCCAGAGCTTCCTCCCAGCCTGTTGGTGCTGTGGGAAGGGCTGAGCCGGTGCCCAGGGGCTGTGTGGTGCTCCCGGGGCACAGGAAGCAGCAGAGGGAAGCAGAAGTGCCGCTGCTGCAGCGCGGGGGGGGTCGGGGGGGTGGCTTGAACTCTCGTTTCCTCTGCGCGGGCTCAGCGCTGGGAGCTGCCGGGGCTCGGGCTGGGCCGTGTCCAGTGGTGAGTGCCCTGTCCTGTCCCCACAGCCACCCCTGGGGCAGCACCGGGGAGACCGGGGCCCTGCCTCTGCCCTGGAGCCCCTGGTGCTACCCAGCCCCTGCGCATGGCTTGTTCTGGGCACTGGCGGCTGCGTGCGTGGGTTGGGAGGAGGAGGAGGAGGGAGCCGGTCCCTGGGTGCTGCCCCCTGATTTATGCCGTGCTCCCCTCTCTGCCAAAGCCTTTGCGAGGGTCAAGGGGACCCGAGGTGGGTCCCAGGACCCCCCTGTATACTCCCCTACCCCGCCCCGTGCTCCTCGTTGTGGCCCAGCAGGGCTCACACTGGCTCTGGAGCCACCACCCAGGGGCCTGGTGCTGGTGAGGGGGCTGCTGGTGCCCCACTGGGGTCTCTGCTGCTGCCCTCTGTGGTGGGCCCTGTTCTCTGTGTCCCCTGAAGGGACAGGGACAGTCACTGAACATCCCCTCTTTCCAGTTCCCTGGAAGATCCCTGTCCTGGGGCTGGGCTATCATGGCACTGGCTCCTCACCCAAAGCTGGGGGCAGAGCAGGGTCCCCTGTGCTCCTCTTGTGGTTCATGCCCTCCATGGAGGGGGAGCTGGTGGCATTCCTGGCTGGCTGCTGGCAGCCAGATCCCAGCTCCTCCCTGCGGAGGCTCCTGCAGGGAGGTGACTTGATGCCAACGAGCTTGTGCTGGTGCTCTTCCTCCTGATCCATGCGATGTGGGGTGGTGGCCGGTGGGGCACAGACGCTCATCCTCACCCCATCACCACTGAGTGCTGTGGTCCCTCTGCATGCCCGGGCAGGGGCCGGGCGCGATGGGGGACTGGAGCTCGCCTGTCAGCTCGCTGGGTGAGGATGTGGTGGCCCGGCTCTGCCAGCTCCTGGACAACACCGGCCGCGGCTGGCGCAGGTTGGCTGAGGTGGCTGCGGTGGAGAAACGCTTCAAGTGCAGGTAGGGGCAGAGGGGATGTCCCTGAGTGACAGAACACCGTGGGCTGAGCGAGGTCCCCACTCGCCCTATGGTGGCCACAGCCTGGGCTGGGGGAGCTGGGCTGCAGTGCTGAGCGCTGCGGGCACCTTGCAGTGAGGAGGAGCTGGAGATGTGCTCACTGAAGGTGCTGGAGCCCCATGGCAGCCCCACGCAGAGCCTCCTGCAGCTCCTGGCTGAGCGTGACTGTACCCTCCAGGACCTGCTGGGCTGCCTGGAGAGGATGGGGCACACACAGGCCTGCCACGTCCTCAGCAGCGCCGGTAGGGACGGGCACTGGGGTCCCACAGGGCCTGGAGAGGGGCACCAGGGGCTCAGTAGGGGGAGATGAGTGCTTCCTGCTGGTGGTCTTGCTCTCGGTAGCAGCGCCCAGGGTGGGGTGGGCTGGGATGGAGGCAGTAGGGTGAGACAGGATGGGGTGTGGTGGGATGGGAGAAGAAGGGATGGGATGGATGGATGCAGTAGAGATAGGATAGGACTGGGGGGTGGGCTGTGACAGGACAAGAAGGGATGGGGTGGGATGGGACAGAACAGAATGGAATAGGACAGGGCACGATGTGACAAGATGGGATTGGGTGGAGCAGAGAGGGGTGGAATGGGATGGAACAGGATGAGGTGGGGTGGGTGGTGGTACCGGATGGGACAAGGTAGGATTATGTGGTTGGGCAGGGCTGAAGGGTGGGATGGGACAGGAGAGGATCATATGAGCTGGTGTGGGGTGGGGGTCTCAGCCAGCCCAGGCTGGTTTCTCCTCTCCCAGTCCAGGACATGATCCGCATCGTGGTGCAGCCAGAGTCGCAGGTGGTGGCGGAGGGGACGCGGGTGTCCCTGAGCTGCCGGGCCACCGGACCACCGGGGCTCACGTACCAGTGGTTCTGTGGGAGGCAGGAGGTGAGCTCCCACCCTGGCCATGGTGGAGGATGGGTCAGAGGGACCCCCAGCTCCTGGTCACCTCCTGTCCTGTAGGTGCCCGGAGCCACGGCCCCGGAGCTAGTGGTGGACACGGCCGCGCCGTGGGGCCGTTCCGAGTGGTTCATCTGCCGCGTGAACTGCGGGGCCACCTTCACCTTCTCCCAGTGGGCGCATGTCCGGGTAGAGAGGAGCAGCAGCCCCAGTGCAAGTGAGCCCCGAGATTTGGTCCCCAGGCTGGAACCTGTGGGGGACCACTCATCCCATCAGAAATGGGTGGCTCCGCAGGGTGTGTTGCACCCCAGCTCTGGACCTTCTGGGGCTACGGTGCCCATGGAGCAGCTGAATCATGGAATAGTTTGAGTTGGAAGGGACCTTAAAGCTTGTCCAGTTCCAACCCCCTGCCACGGGCAGGGACACCTTCCACTAGAGCAGGTTGCTCCAAGCCCCTGTGTCCAACCTGGCCTTGAACACTGCCAGGGATGGGGGCAGCCACAGCTTCTCTGGGCACCCTGTGCCAGCACCTCAGCACCCTCACAGGGAAGAGCTGCTGCCTCAGAGCTCATCTCAATCTCCCCTCTGGCAGGTTAAAGCCATTCCCCTTGGCCTGTCCCTACAGGCCCTTGTCCAAAGCCCCTCTCCAGGTTTCCTGTAGCCCCTTTAGGCACTGGAGCTGCTCTAAGGTCTCCCCTTCAGGAGCCTTCTCTTCTCCAGACTGACCCAGCCCAGCTCTCTCAGCTTGGCTCCATACGTTGAGAGAATACCCCGTGCCTTCCTCATGTCCACTTGTCTCATGCCACCCATGGGTGCCAGGACCTGCAGGTGAGGGACCTGCAAGCAGCTCTATGCAGCTCTGGGTGCCCAATTTGCTGCTTCATCCCCTCCCCAGCTGACGGTTACTGCCCGACCATGTCAGGGCTGCAGATCCTGCAGCACCCACAGCCGTGCCGCCTGGCCGAGGGGGACACGCTGGTGCTGGAGTGCCGGGCCATCGGCAGCCCACCGCCCCAGTACCAGTGGTTCAGGAACCAGTGTCCCGTGGAGGGTGCGCAGGCACCACAGCTCCAGGTACGGCAGGACCCCTGGCATGGCACAGCCTGGCCTGGCAAGCATGGCATGGCACAGCATACCATGGCATGGTAGCACCCTGCTTTGTCCCTCTGGTAGGTGAAGCTGGTGACAACGGCCGAGCGGGGCTGCTACTCCTGCCGCGTGTTCAACCTCTTCCATGAGCTCTGGAGCCGGGAAGTGGATGTGGAGATCGGTGAGACACCCCCCCCAAGCCTGGGTGTCCTAGCTCTGCTCTGCTCCACCCCATCGAGCCTTCCCGTGGTTTTGGGGTGCTGCCACCCGTGGGGATCCCTGACCCTCCGTTTGCTGCAGGCCCCCGGCTCTTCACATCCGGATGCTCCTGGCAGGAGGGGATGGAGGTAGGTGCGGGCAGGTCCCAGCCGTGCTCCCAGCACTGCGGGGCTGTGCCACAGGGTTTCTCTCTCCCCAGGTTCCCCGGAGCACGGCAGCCCCAGACAACTCTATGGTAGGAGCCTGCCCAGGATGGGCTGGTGGCCCTGGTACCCAGGGACAGTGACACTGGCCACAGCTGGGTGTCACCTCTGTGGGGTGAAGGTTTGGGGACAGCAGGAGCATCCCGCTCTGTACCCAGCACCAACTTCTGTCCCAGCAGCCACTGACAAGGTGGCCCTGCTCATCGGGAACATGCATTACCTGCACCACAAGCAGCTAAAGGCCCCTATGGTGGATGTGCACGCCCTCAGCACCCTCCTCCGACAGCTTGACTTCAAGGTGGTGTCACTGCTGGACCTGCGCAAGGCAGAGATGCAGATGGCTGTCAATGAGTTCCTCCTCCTCCTCGACAAGGGTGTCTATGGTGCGGTGGCACCCGGCGGGGCAGCTCCATCCAGGGGGAGCTGGGGGGTTGTTTTGCTGCTGGGCACTTGGGGGTGCTCAGGGAGGGAGCAGGCACTGGCAGGTCAAGGAATGTTGTGGGTGAAATTGTGGCTGCCCCATCCCTGCAAGAGGTGATGGAGGCACCATCCCTGGAGACATTCCAGGCCAGGCGGGATGTGTTCTGGGCAACCCGATCCAGTTGAAGATGCCCCTGGTCATTGCAGGGGCTTAGACTAGGTGACCTTTGAAGGTCCCTTCCAATCCAAACTGTTCTATGGTTCAAGGCCAGGTTGGACGGGGCTTGGAGCAACCTGCTCTAGTGGAAGATGTCCCTCCCCGTGGCAGGGGGGTGGAACTGGAGGAGCTTTAAGGTCCCTTCAACCCAACCCAAGTCACTGCTCACCTGCAGGTTTGCTCTACTACGCCGGGCATGGCTATGAAAACTTTGGCAATAGCTTCATGGTGCCCATCGACGCGCCCAGTGCCTACACCTCTGCCCACTGCCTGTGCGTGCAGCGGGTGCTGCAGGGCATGCAGCAGCGCCACACCAGCCTCAACGTCTTCCTGCTTGACATGTGCCGCAAGAGGTGACCCGGCCCTGGCCACCAGCCTGGGGACAAGCTGCCACGCTGGGATGTCCCGGCACAGGGGTTCCTGAGGGTGCTGGTTCCATGGGGAGTGGAGTGGAGTGGGGAATCCACAGGGTCCCATCCAAACCCATTGGCTTTGGTGCACCAAGGCATCAGCGCCCCAGCTGAGCTGGAAAACACCACGATGGGTGGGCAGAGGGGCACAGGGCAGCCCACAGGGTGCCCTGGGGTGGGGGTTGGGTGACAGCAAGTCCAGCAGCACTTCTCTTGCAGGAACCTCAACGACGATGTCATCCCAAATGTCGGGACACTGCAGGTCACGGCCAACATCGTCTTCGGCTATGCCACGTGGGTCCACCCCCTGCTGCCCCCAACACAGGCATCAGGGAGGAGTCTCCCATCATGGCTTGGCTGTCTTTGCATCTGTGTCTTTTCCCCTCCATTTCTGAGCAGCATCGCCTCCTCCAGTCGATGCTGGAGGTGGTGGGTGAGTGGCATCATCCAGTCCCATATGGGGCAGGAAGATGCCCACTGTGCTTCTTGGGGACAAAGCCCTGAGGCTCCTCTGGAGCACAGGGATTTGGCCTGATGATTCTTTAAGCATCCAGGGCCTCGTGTGGCTCCCACCTCTCCCCACCATGGTGGCCAGATGGGTCAATGGAGCGGGTAGAGCTGGGGGCACCCAGCTTTGGCTTCCCCAGGGATTGGGGGCTGGTTCCCAGGGGAGTGAAGCATGGAGTAACGCTGCCCCGTCCCTGCAGGTGCGCAGACGCTGAAGCCTACGAGCTGAGCCAGGGCGAGCTCTCCAACGGCATATTTGTCACCTTCCTCAAGCGCTGGCTGCTGGAGGACGAGAAGATCACAGTGTTGCTGGACAAGGTGGCCGAGGGTGAGTGGGGAGCAGCAGGGAACAGCAACACCCTCTATGGCCTGCACCGACCCCTGTCCCCCCGCAGACATGGGCACACTGGAGATCACGCGGGGCCGGCAGGCGCTGGAGCTCCGCAGCAACCTCTCAGAGAGACGAGCTCTGACGGACCCCATCCACGCACCAGCCCGGGACGAGTCCTCGGCCAGGAACCTCCAGTGGTCCAAGGCTCATGGTGAGAGTCACAACGTGCTGGTACAGAGCTGCCAGCCTGGAGGCAGGAGCATCACGTCCATGTCCCCACCCCCAGGTGGTCACCTCACCCATGGGCACGGCTCAGGTCGAGGCCTGTGCTCTCCATCCCATTCTAGTCCTGCCGGAGAGCCGGGCCCTCAGCTTTGACTGTGGTGTCACCATCCAACTGGGCTTTGCCGCTGAGTTCTCCAACATCATGATCATCTACACGCGCGTGGTGGCCACCCCGAGGACATCGCCACGTGTGAGGCCAAGCTCACCGACATACCTGAGGTGGGAACGGGCAGCCCAAGCCCATGACAGCGCGATGCTGGGGAATAGGGTGGGGGGACCATGGTGGTTTCCATGGTTGGATGCCATTTGTGGTTGGAACCAGATGCTCTGTAGTTGGAACTACCTGCTCTTAAGCTCCTTTCAAACCCAAACCATTCTATGGCCTCAAGCTGCACCAGGGAAGGTTTAGATGGAGATGAGGAACAATTTTTCCCCAAAGGGTGCTCAGGCATTGGAACAGGCTGCCCAGGGCAGGGCTGGAGTCACTGTCCCTGCAAGTGTCCCCAAACCGTGTAGCCGAGGCCCTCAGTGCCATGGATTAGTGGTGGCCTTGCCAGTGCTGGGAACGGTTGGACTTGATGAGCTCAAAGCTCTTTTCCAACCTCATTCGTTCTATGACTATGTGGCAGGAGCTGGGTGTGGACCTTAAGTGCACCAATAAGGGGAACCCGGAGGACATGGGCAGGCCCATTGGCGTCCACCTGGAGCCTCAATTGCCCTTCCTGCTGCCTCTACAGCCGGCTCTGTGGCTTGCAGAAGCTGCAGGTAAGACCCTTACGAGGCCGGGGGCTGGAGCTGGCCACGGCTCCTGCTCACACTGCCCGTGCCCCGCAGCGGGAGCTGGTGTTCACCGTCTGCCTGCAGTACCGGTACCGGGCATGGAGGACTTCGTGGAGGA